>NC_056744.1:1367976814-1368276814 GCF_019279795.1 Protopterus annectens | reverse complement strand
CTAAGGAATCTAAACTACTTTCACCTATCTTCCAATTAAGTAGATGGGGATTCATCAAATCAGTGAAAAACAATACAACAATATTAGTACATACATATGGTTACTGCCACTAAATAAGAAATTTGAGTACATGACAAATGATGTTGAGACTAGAAGAAAACAAAGCAACAGATTTAGCAACACTAAACAATGGGTGGATGTAAATCAGTAATAAATCCTTGTATAAATTACTGAAGAAAAGTTTTAAAACGTATGATTATTACAAATACTAATACTAATGCATTGGAAATAAGGCTGAGAAAATGCTGTTTCAGAAGGAAGTGTTATACATACACCAAAAAATGTTTTTAAACCTGTGATGTTAATTTATACCTAATATTTTCATCCTGGTTGTGTAATATTTAACCTACATTAATATAATGCCAGTTAAAACTACATTACTCATGTTATGAATGGCTATGAAGAAAAAATACAAATACCTATTAATAAAAGTTCTTATGATCCAGTTTTAGTTCAAGTACTCATTTGAAGGGGCAGTTTGCATCAGTAAGTTTTAGGCAAATCTGCCACTCTAGTTCCTTTTTCTCATGTGTAGCTCCTGTATTGCCTTGAAGTGGGCTGGTTGTTACTTTTTTCTCTACATGGAACTCACACTTCTCAAAGTTTCTGCAGCTTGCAGCATGCCTGACTGGGTTATTAAGATCTTTTAGATAGTGTCTGATAAGTGTTTAGTGACTCTTTCTTTCAGAGCGCTGATAGCCTTGCTTATGAAAAATGCTCTAAATGCTGTGGAGCTGGGCCTGAAAACAAATCAATGACAGCTGTCTGTCTTACTTATAAAGTCACAGCATCTGCATCTTGATGGCATGCAGGGAACAATACCATTGTTTGCCTGCATGGTGGGTAAAGACTGTCCTTCTACTCAGCTTCTAATATTTCACCCTTTACAATGAATGGATAGACTGGTTTCTATGAATGATGTTCCAGATGTCATGCATGGAATAAACTAAAAAGGGTTGTTAAGCAAAATAAAATGCCTATATATATATATATATATATATATATATATATATATATACACACACACACACACACACACACACACACACACACACACACACACACACACGCACACACATATATATATATATATATATATATATATATATATATATATATACACACACATACACACACGTTTGTATGTGTGTATATATATATATATACACACACACACACACACACACACATGTATTACTGGGTTATTTATATATATATAAATAAATATATATATATATATATATATATATATATATACACACACACACACACACACACACACACACACACACACACACACATATATATATATATATATATATATATATATATATAAAATAACTCAGTAATACCTTTGAATGTGTAAAAATAAAAGAAGCAGATGAAATGCTGAACAGGAAATTGTAAGTAAGTCAGAAATAGCAGAAACCCTCCATTAAATAATACACCTTAGGCAGGAAAACACTGTTGTTAAGTTGCAGTTGCCCATACAATAGATGTTCAGATTCCTCACCACTGCTGTTTTCTTTAGGCTATATTTCCCTGGTCAGGACACAACAAACACCCAGCTTCCAAGAGCAAAGGTCACCACTCCCCATTCACTGTCACTGTAACTACTGGTTCACTAGCCTCTTGGAGGGAAATCAGCAGATAGAGAGTGAAGATTTTTTCAGAACTTTGTTGCTCCAGAGATAAAAAGGAGTGTACTCACCCAAAATTAGTAAAATCAATTGTTGTTTTCCAACAAATAACTGTATCCAAAAATGGGAGGATGAAGAGCGGGTGCAGATAATGCAACAGTGAGACATTTAAATATCTACTGCAACAGTGAGGAATCTTAGTATCTCCTGTGATGGGAAAGTGCAACTTATACAACTAAACTATGTTTATTGTTCCCACTGCTGCAGTAGCCTTTAGGTTATATGGGTTGATTACCAAAACCTATCCCAACTAGAAGGAGGAAGGATGTGGATCCAAGAGACCCTGGAAAATGGTCCTAGCACAGCTTATCCCTGCCAGATTAGTTCCTTATATTCATCTTTGATAACCCATGGACTTCCCCTTTAATCATGGGGGACAATTTCAAGGAACCCAAACAAAAATTGTGCCGTATTACATTTCAATGTGTGTTTGTATGTCATCGACAATGCAAGTGACAATGTTTGTTGAATTCTGATTCTAAAACAAAAAGTTTCTCCCAACTATACATAACCAGAATGGCTTATATGGGTACACAATTAGCACCCATAGCTATGCCTTTCATTTGGTGAAAATATTCCCCTTCAAACAGATAAAAAAGTAACATGGAATTAATTCCGTATGTTCCACTAAAAGTTGATTATCTTAGCTTCTAAAACTGTAAGGTCTACAATAGCTGAGTTTTAAAAAAAATTAACAGAAATGTTTAAATCATTATAATTAAAAAATGTTAAAAAAGATTTTTTTTGGGACATCCATCGCATTCACCAGGAAGGGAGAACAAGAGCAGGGGATGAGATGGAAGGGAACTGGAGACATTAAATAATTCTAGGGTGTAAGACAACACAGCTGACAGGATCACAGTGACACAGGGGGCAGTGTTCACACTTATAAAGGTTTTAATATTTTTAATGGTACTGATTTAAACATTTCTATTAATTTTTTATAACTTTTTATAAAAGAGTGGAAATTTGTCCCTGCTTGTGAAACAAACCTGCTGGATGCTCTGATAGAGCTGAAACTGTTTACTAGGAAGCTTAATTTACAACGTAATTATCACAACCCTTCTAGGGATGACAATGTGGGTCTTAGTCTACAACATGTTTTTAAGAAGAAAAGTATTTAGGATTCCTCCCAACCCCACTCTGGCTATGCTTGAAATGTTTGGAAAAACTTGTGAAAGCAATTTGTATAAAATCAAGAAGTCCCAGACTTATGTTAGCCACTATATAACTAAAGAAAAATAGAATTTGCTGAAGGACCTCAGGGGTAATAACAGGTTGATAATTATGAAGCCCAATAAGGGTGGAGGATGTTTATAATAGAGAAAAAAGATTATGTAAACTATATGCCTAATATACTCCATGATACAGATAATTATCCTAATATTTTCAGCAATGAAATGCATATTGCTTACAGAAAAATTGACTTGTTTTTGAAGACTCAGTTCTACAAGAAGGTATTCCACAGGAATTATTTTTTTTACATAATGATCACCCCTCTATTCCTGTGACATTTGGTATCCCTAAAGACCATAAGAATATTTATCCCCACCTTACAGACTCATTGTTTCAGCACACAGTTCTAAGACATATACTTTAGCAGTCTTTGTTGATAGGATATTGAAGGGGATACTTAACCCTGCTGAATTTGTCCTAAAGGACTCCTGTGACTTTTTGACAAAAATACAACCACAGTTTTATGATCCCCTTTGTAGTTTCTCCACTATAGATGTTCAAGATATATTTAGAAGTATTCTACATAAAATTGGATTGGAACTAATCCACTTGGCTATTGTAGACTTTACAGTTTCAGAAGCTAAGATGATCAACTTTTTAGTGGACTTTATGGAATTAATTCTGTATAACAATTTTATTTTATTTGAAGGGAATATTTTCAACAGATGAAATGAGTAGCTATGGGTGCTAACTGTACACTCATACACCAATCTGGTTATGCATAGTTGGGAGAAACAGTTTGTTTTAGAATCAGAATTCAACAAACATCGGCACTTGTATCATTGATACGTTGATGACATATTTATTTTATGGAAGAGCATTCATGGTGCTGGAGAACAATCTCTGTCTGAGCAGCTTTCTGCTTGTTTGTGCATTGTGCAGCACCATGCACTACCATGCAATTATGCGGCAAAGTCGAACAGTTAAATTCAACAAATTTTACCTTAAAACCCTGGCAGAAATATCCATTTGCCGAGCTCCTCCATGATAATTTCTGAAAAGCCACCCCTAGTAACAACGTTTTCAGCCTTAACAGGTAAATAAGACAACTTGTCAAATCCTGCAAGATCTCCTTTGAGAGAAACCTAACAAATACTGCCAAGGATAACCATAAGGCCATTTACAGCTATGTTCGTAACCTAAAGGGTAGAACCTAGGCATGGTCAGAAATAGTGGCCAATGGTATCATATACACTATCCCCACTGAGATAGCAAACCTGCTAGCAGATAGGTTTTGTGAAAATGTCACTCCCTTACCCCCTCCTAACTTACAAAAACCCACAACCCCCCCATAGCCCCCATAAGACAAGTTCTTCAAAGCAAAGAACATGGCCTATATATATATAGAGATATCCCATGACATCCCAGGTTGTCTTCTAAAAAGGTGAATATGAACACATCTTTCCAATCATAGCCTAACCATCTGGGCTTTTTGTTTGTGGATAAGAAGATACATACAGTTAATTCCCTCCACAAGGTGGGTGAAAAAAAATAAGCCTGCTCAGCCTCATCTGTAAGGCCATGGAATGTATCATTATGGAACTCATAAAGAAAGACATAGAAGACATAGGTGATCTCCAAAACCCTGGATCCTACCAAATTTGACTTCATGAAGGGTAGATCCTACCTGTTAAATCTGATGGATTTCTTTGAAAGTGTGACCAAGGCCACTGATGAGAGTAAACCTGTGCACACAGCATACCTTGACTTGGTATAGGCTTTTGACACAATCCCCTTTATTTAAGCCACTTTTAATTTAATTAAATTAAGGGAATTTAAACCCCTTTGTTGTAAGATGGGTTGCCAACTGGCTCATTAACTGGACACACACTATCAAAGTGGGTAACTCCACATCAACCAGCAGACCTGTTACCAGTGTGGTGCCACAGGGGTTAGTGCTGGGGCCCCTACTGTTTGGTATATACTTCTCAGAAGTTCAGGTGAAATCTAAAGGATTGTGGCTGACCAAGTTTGCAGATGACTGCAAAGTAGGTGCAATCATTGAATCCTTAAATGATGTCAGTATACTCCAGGATGGTCTCACACAGACCAACGACTGGTGTATTAGTCATTGTCTCAAACTGAATGCAAAGAAATGCATCATCAATCCCTTTGGCACAAACAATGTCCCTTCACACTATCAAATCAATAATAATGCCCTAAGTACCCATGAAGTGGTAAGGGACATGAGATCACAGGTTGACTGTGACCTTAACTTCGACCACCACTTGTCTGCCATTGCAAGGAAAGCTTTCCACGTAGCTCACTTGATTAGTAAAGTCATCTCCTTGACAGCAAAAGAAGTTATAACCCCTTGACAATTATCCAGCCCGTAACTGAGAACAACGCCCCATCTAGTATGTATTATACTAAGCACCTGCAGCAATTAGAGAGACCTCAGAGGTTTCTAACAAAGAAGATCAAGGGTCTCCAGCATGTATCTTACATGGACCAGCTAAAATCCCTGTCACTATATCATATAGACTTCTTAGAGGAGACATGCCTGGCCTACAAAGCAACCCAAGACCCAAACAAAATGAACTTACTGCATATCCATCCAACCATCTAAGCCTTCATGGTTTCTCCCAACTTATACAGTCACCTACTCAAATAAATAAAAACTCTAACAAACATTCTACTCTTGATTGGATATTAGTCAATAAAGCCCCTCAGTCATACTTAGCTGATGGTCTACTAGACAGCCTCAGTGACCATACTCCAACATTCCTTCTGAAACACCACTTAAATAGTGCCAAACCCATTATCTATCAACAAATACAAAACAGGGTAAACTTTAACCCTCTCACCTTTATCTCATCCCTTAAAAACTATACTTGGTCACCACTAAAGTACCTCAGTCTGGATGAAGTTGTTTAGTTCTTCAATACCACCTACCTAAACAGCCTAAACACACATGCCCCCATAAGAAATGCCAGAGTCAAGGCACAGTACTCCCCTTGGCTGCACAAAGGCACTTTGTCACTAATGAGAGTCAGAGACAGGGCCTGAAAACACTGGCGCTTAACAAACCCCCCCTCCTCTCGACAGTCATTCCTAGAAATCCACAATAGGGTCAAAAAGCAAATAAAGGATGACAAAGCCCAATATTATCAGTCTGCTCTAAACTCCTCCCATCATAACCCTAAGCAGTTTTGGTCCTCCATAAACTCCATTCTCCACCCAGGTAAAGTTGGTATACCCCCCATCTACCACTCTCCCCTCCTCCAACAGTATTGCTGCCTCATTCAATAAACACTTTACTGAAACCATTCTGTCATTGGCTAAACAACAGAGCCCCCTCCCCACATCAAAACCAAATACTCTGACCACTGCCTTTTAAATTACTCCATTACCTACTTCCAACTTCTATTGAAGCTTAAGCCTACAAAGGTCTACTGACAATCTCCCATGTGAATACCTAAAATTAGCAGCCGAAGCCCTAGCCTTTCCAGTCTCTATCTTGATTAACCAGTCCTTATCAGAATGCTATGTCCCTACACTGCAGAAAATATCCCATATCATACCCCTCCATAAAGGTGGCACCTCCACTGAACTCTCCAATTACTGCCCCATAGCCATCCTTTCTCCACTTTCCAAGATACTTGAGAAATGCATTCATTCTCAAGTCCTGGACTACCTCCTAACTAATAACCTCCTCTCCAGCACCCACCATGGCTTCAGGCCATTCCACAGCACTACTACCATTGTAATCTCTTTTACTAACACTATCCTTCAGCATAACAAATAATGGCCTGTTCTCCACTGCCATATTCCTGGATCTATCTAAGGCTTTTAATATGATCTCGCACAAACAACTAATTTCTGTTCTCACTAACCTATCCTTTCACAATCAGCTACAGACTGGTTTCACAGGTATCTAACTGGCCGCCAACAATCCATTGTTTGGCAAAATGCTCTATCTCCTCGACTTCCTGTCACACTTTTTGTTCCCCAAGACTCCATCCTTGGACCCCTACTATTCTCACTCTTCACCAATAATCTATTCAGAGCCACCAAGCAGGCCTCTCTCATACAGTATGTAGATGACTCCACCCTCATCTGCTCAGCCCTAACTATACCCGAACTCCATAAGATCACACAGGAAGCCTTTTCTTCTGTTGAAATTTGGCTATCTAATGCCCAGTTAATACTCAACCTGAACAAAACTAAACTATTCATCTTTCAACCCACAAAATCTAACCTAACCAACTCCATTTTAATATTCTAGCCAATGACAAAACCATCATCTCCCCAACAGACCACACCAAAGTACTTGGTGTTGAGATTGACAACTATCTCAGATCTGACACTGACATTTCTCTAACCATAACAAAGTTCACAGAAAACTAGGGGGATTGCATAGAAACAAACAATTCCTCACCAAAACAGCTAGAATTTCTGTTGACAATTCCCACCTTATCTCCAATTTATTCTACGCCTCTCCTATACTTACCAACCTTAGACAAACAGACCTAAACAAGTTTGAGGCTTGCTACAACAAAATTGCTAAGTTTGCCACAGGAGCATCCTACTGCAGCCGCCACACTATCTCACTTAGAGAACTTCACTGGCTTGAACTCCCTCAACTTCTTCACCTGAATCAACTCTCTCTTGCTCACATGTTAGTAAACCATCCTGTTAAAGCCCCATACCTTCAAAACATTCTCCAGCCCTACTGTACCACTAGACCACTATGGCCCAGCAGCAAAAATCAACTTCTAGTAACCAAAGCCAAAAACTTAGCTGGAGAAGCTCTTTTCTCCTGCATAATATCGAGGTTATGGAACACCCCCCCATAACTACACTATCTTCATGCAATCACTTCAAAACTCACTTAAAAAGTCACTGGTTATGTCCACACACCAATCCTGACTAATTACTCACCTTGTTTTATCTCACCTTCCTCTCCCATCCCCTAGCCACCCTGCCTTCCGCTGTCGGATCACTGCAATCTTTCCTCCGCAGGCTCTGTCTTTCCCTGTTCCCTCCCCTGCCCTACTCAATCTCTCAGTCACTCTTCTAACATTCTTAACTACCTCTTTTCATCTCAACTCCAAATACATCTCCAGCTACCTTACACCTACCTACTTTTCACTGCCACTTCTACTACTTCTTCAGTCTCCTGTTTTACTCCTTCAGTCTTCCCCTGCTATTCCTCTTAGTCTTTACAGATAGTTCCACCATCTTGTGGAAAATTTGATTTATATTTGTTTGAGTTTATAGCAACATTTTATATGTCTATGAGTTTATAACAGTACCTGTTTTGAGCTTATTACTCTCTGAATATACTTATTATCATTATTAACAGTCTCTAGCTAGATGTTGGAATACCCTGATCATTACTATGTGTTATATTGTATGTACACCATGTTGCTTTTTCATGTATTGTTTGCTATTGTATGGATAACAATTATTCTTCATTTAACTCTGTTCTTCATATTTACAATGTTGCTATTGCTTGTTTTCCTTGTTATTGTATGTATGACAATTGTACTTCATGCCACTCTGTTGTTGATATATTTTTTGTGGAACTTTTCTCCCCAGGTCTCCTCTGAAAAAGGACCTGTGTCAAGTCGGAATATCCCAGTAAACAAATGTAAATAAATAAATAATACATAAATAAATAATATCTGTAAAACAAATGGGTCAAGGGCCACCTGTTCCAGGGACTTAATTATGACCTGCAACTTAAATAGGACATGTTGGAGGGACAGATTTATCTCCCAGCGACTGCCATGTCTCTGTAACAAGCTAACAATTCATGCAAAAAAGAGCACCTCTATGACACTATGCAAGAGGAAACTGGTTAAGTGAATGGAGAACCATAAATTCTTACAAGGGATAGTGCCCACACCCTTCCTGGACTTGGGCAGTCATCACTATATGGACTCTTGGGTATTGACTAGTACCTGTATGGTATTACATTGGGTTGAAATGGCTAAACTTAAAATGACCTCCTGATCAATAGCCTAGTATTCTCCTATGATCCTATGGTCCTATGATCAACAATTCTACATCTTTCCTAAGATTTACCCATACACACGTGGTTGACAGAGATGATTTTTTGGACATCACTATTTTCAAAGATTATGATAGATGCTGCTTTGGATCCAACATTTTCAGAAAAACATATTTTTTAGTAATTACTTGGATTTTGACAGTTGCCATCCACACTTTTGCAAGAAGAATATTAAGTAGCAACTGGTGAGAACAGTAATGATGTGTTTCAATTTAAATTTTTTTAGCTGAAGTTGCTACAGTATCTAATATGTTTGTAGATAGAAATCCCCCCCAGTATATGAAGGACAGTAGTGAATGAATGGGGTAGTAGGTATTGAACAAGTACTTAACCACATGGTTGGTACATATGACAAAAAGGAGAATGATAAGTTTAGTCATTCTCTAGTAGTTACATTTAACACATCTTCACAAAAAAATGTTTCTCAGAATTGGAATATTTTGAAAGGGGATGATAAGGTATTTAAAAGATTAGGAGAGAGACCCAGCTTTGTTTACAACACAGGTAGAAACTGCAAAAATCTTTTGTAATCCCCCTATGGAGGTTAAAACAATTACTATGAGGAACCCAGAAATGTTGGTGATGCAATCAATGCCCATATATATATATTATAGCCAGATGTTTTTATTTGTAATGCTTTCCCACATAAGGTTTCCCTGACTTCGGTGCAAGATGTTTTTATTTTTAATGGTTTCCAACGTACAGTTTCCCGGACATTGGGGAATTGTGCCACTAAGGGTATGGTTTACATTGCAATTTGTAAGGCTTGCACAAAATTTTATGTGGGAAAGACAAAGCAACATTAGACTTGAATATAAGGAACTAATCTGGCAACTATCATTAGGGGCTGCCTATGGATGTGGTCTAAATGACCAAGTATCCATAGTTCCAGTTTTTAAAACTTTGAGCCTGCAATATTTGAGTTTTCAAAATTTTTGTAACAACACATTTTGATTTGGACATTTTATTTATGGTGTTTTTTAAAACAGTATTATGTGTTTTAAGTATTGTAAATTAGTAGGAACCAGTACTTTTTGATTGGGTGAAAAATTACATATGACTTATTTGTAAGACTATTTATATACACACTTTGTTATTCAACTCATTCTGCTGAAGTCCCATATAGATAGAGGGATGAAAACACTTAACTGTTTTATCTATTAAACTTGGATTATCTTATTGGCGTTGCTCCTTTTCTTCGCACCAGTTTGGTGTTTGAAGGTTTGTTTGAAGACACTACACAAGCCAGGTTTTGTGTATTTCTTAGTGTTGTATGTTGGCTGCATGGACACACGTTGGGTCTGTTTTACTTTTATTAAGTTCGAAATGCCATACTAGTGACAAGAACAGTTTCCATGTAAGGAACGGTAAGTGTGCTTGATGACAAAGTTTAGATAGAAACATGGTTAATTTTTCCTACAAAACCTTATGATCCTTGGAAGGAGCAGCAGATTTACTCAAAGTAAAGAAGAAATAGGATGATCCATGGGCAGACATGCTGAAATGGCCACAATGTGTACCTTCATAAAAGAGTAAGTGAGGCCAGAGGATAGTAACTCATACAAATATCTTAGCATCTATGGTACATACTCCTTTGGCTAAGCACCTATTAGAAAACCTTTTCCACTTGTCCATATAAGATTTCCTAGTAGCAGGTTCTCTTGCCTCCTTTAGTACCTTCTGCACATCCCCTGTAAAGAGGTGCCTTAAAGGAATTAGAATAGAATCATCCAGGCAGTCATTTGAAGATGGAAAAATTTGGGTGTATCACACTTCCCTGTGTAGTGTGACTAGATCCAGTCTGAGAGGACGTTTGTGGTAATTGCCCTTGGTCATTTCACTAAGAGAGGAGAACTAGCATTGCATGGATCAAAAATAAGTCATCACAATTATTTTTTGAGAATCCTTCTGAATCTTCAGAATTACCCTAGTTTCCAGTGGAAACAGTAGGAAGGCATTAAGGAACATTCCCATTCCTGAGAATGGAAATGCATCTGTTTTCCAGGCTTATTTACTTGCAAGGAGCCAGGAGCAAAATTTGTTCAGGTGTCTGTTTTAAAAAGAAGTGAACAGATCTTTTTGAAGTGTTCCCCAAAACAGGATAAATTCCTGGAAGACTCACATTATTCAGTTTCCATTCATAAGGATCTGTCCTCATCCTGTTCAGCTTGTCTGACATTACATTTTGCTCTGATGGAATATAAGATCTTGGAGGGTTAAAGAGGGCTGAAGAGCTACCTCTCAAGCCATCATGGCCAGGCTGCACAAAGGATATGATCTGGTGCCCCCCTGTTTGCCTATGTACCACATCACTGTAGTTTTGTCTGTAATCACCTGTAGTGGTCCTGGGCACAAGAGATGATGAAGAGATTTTAAGAAATGGATGAAAGCCAACATATCTTTGTCACTGCTGTGTTTTGGTCAGTCTGAGGAGCTCCACAACCTTGCAGTTTTACTCCCCCATAGAAATTAATTCCCAGTAAAATCTGAGAAGTCATTTGTTACAGATTGGAATGGAGATAGCGGGGGAAAGGAGAGGTTTGGATTTAATTGTATGTATAATCTCCATCAATGCAGTTCCTTTCTGATAATGCTCAATATTGGAATCTGAAATTCCAGAGTATGTAAATGTCCATTTATTTTTCTGAAACCACTGAATCTTTCTCATGTGCAACCTGGCAAGTGGAATTTTAAGAATCCTAGAGGCCATGAAGTACAGGATCATGAAATATTCTCAGCTGAAGTTTGAGACTGATTCAAGAGGCACTGGAAAGTTTCCAGATAAAAATCCACCCTCTTCCAGAGCAAAAGATCCTTTTGTTGGAAGATGTTCAACACACAGCATAGAAAGACAATTGTGTGTGACAAGGTTAAGGAGGATTCTGGACATTTATCTGCAACCCCATGTTGGTCAGAAGAGAAGAAACCCATAGTAATGATTCTTGACATCTAGGAAAAGACTCTGCAAAGATAAGAAAGTCATCTAAGTACGGAAATATGGGAATGATACTCAGTCTGCAATGAGCTATGAACTGAGCTAGTCATTTTGTTATACTCTTGGAGCTGTAGATAACCCAAAGGTTAATGCTGAGAACTGATAATATAACCCAGACAGAAGAAATCTATGAAATTATAGCCTTTGCCTAATGGAATGTGATGGCAAGCATCATTTAGATATAATGTTACCATAAAAATCCTTGGGGAATGACAGGCAACACATTCTATAAGGTCAACATGTTAAATTTTGGAATGTTCACATACTTATTTTGAGAGTAAAAATCTAGACTTGGTCCCCAGGTAGACTCCTTCTTTCATACCAGAAATATTCTGGAATAGAGGGCTTTGCCCTTTGGGTTCAATGACATGGGTTCTATAATTCCTAGGGTGAGTAAGTTCTGAAGAATGTGAGGAAAAAACTCTGTTTGGTTGTGATGGAGACATGGTGGGGAGGAACATCTCTTAAAGGATGAATTTGTATTCAGTGTTAACTATATCCATCCTGCATCACATTTAACACCCAAGAAGCTGCTCCAGTGGCACGTGCCAGGTGAGTTGGGATTGACTAGTGGCTCAGATGACTGAGGATTTGGGAGGGATGGCATGACCATCACTAGGAGGGTGGTGAAATGGGCATGTTCGCCAACAATCCTTGGTGGTGGCTGAGGATGTTGCTGGGTGAGAGGTGTGGTCCAAAGTGGAGGTGAGGGTGGACATGGCTGAGCTGCTGCTCCAGAGGTGGGTTTATACATCTGAAAGTCCACATCGCATGCCTGCCCCTCAGATGTAATTACAGGGTCTTGATGGCAAGTGGGTAGGGCATATAAAAAAGAAACAAATAGGTGAAGTGGATGGTAAGAACTCCCTGGTTGTCCTAAGATCCTTGACTTATCTAGCTCATTGGGTAAGAAGGAAGAGTAGAGGAAGGAGCTGGTAGACCAGAATAGGATGTGGACATAGAGGTAGTAAGATAAAAAAAAATGTACACGTCATAGTTGGAAACAAACTGTTGCTAAAAGGGAATGCAGAGAGTCAGTGTTTCAGCAGATTTTCATAGATAGGGACAGGAGGGATAGGAATTGGGGAAAGAATGCTGATGTAGTCATTCTGAAGTGGAAGATTATCCTGTTTTTGGAAAAGATCCTTGTTTCTTGTTGCTCCCCTCTAGGCATATTGTTTTTTCCCTGTTTGGTTTGAGAAGACAAGGAGTGCTTATTTTGTTTCATACATGGCAGAACTTGGGAGATTTGTAAGGAAAGGGTGGGCTGAAAATTCCTGAAAACTCCCTGTATTTCTTTCTCTGTTTCATTAAAATGTTTGAGGTCCTGCGGAGCATAAGGGCCAAACAAACCTTATCTAAAGCTAAATTAAAATTTCCAGATATTACCTCATCAGCAAATTTCTTATTACATACCCAGACATACCTCCTCAATAGGTACATTACCTGCACAATCATGCACATGCGTTAAGGCATGTTTTAATGTTTGAGGCATGTTAGAAACAATGGAATTCAGACAGGCACTTCCTTCAGGGGCAAGTGCAGTAGATAATGCTCTCAAAATATCTGCACAAAAAAAGTATAAATTTCCACATATTGATCCAATAGTTAAGAATTTTGTACATTAATGTAGAAGAAGAAAATATTCTCTTATCAAATTTATCAAATACTGTTCCATCTTTGTCCACAGGGGAAGGATTGGAGGACACCAAGAGTCTGTACCCAGCTGGCAAAGATGTGGACATGGTCACAAGGTCAGACATGAGGTGGGCAAACAAACAGTTGCTGGTGGACAAAGTCTACTTTTTTGGGAACTGAAAGTTGAGAATCAAGATTGTAAAAGTTAACATTAAAGACATCCTCCAAGGCTGCCACTAAAGAAGGAATGGGAGTAGAATGAGGCATATCTTTTTGTTAAATTATAATATCTCCTTAATTTGGGGATGGGGGCTTCCATTTGTTCCAGTAAAAACACCTCATTTATTCAGGCTACAGTCTGAGAAAAGGAAAATTCCTCCAAAGAAGGTCATGAGGGCCAAGTGTTGACTTAATCAGAGATTTGGAACTGAAAATCTACTTAAAGAAGTATTGTCATATTCTATGTTAGATTCCACGGACTTTTCTTTCTCAGGAATATCTCTGCCAATATCTTTTTCAGGTAAGGATTTCTAAGCACCAGAATTAATAGCTTGTAAAAACCTACTTATCTAAGGTAAGACAATCATCTTTTCTAACAGACACCAGTTCTCCAGATGAACCATGTTCAACCTTTTGCTTTTTCTTTACAGCTATAAGTGAAGACCGACTCAGAAAAGGCAGTTCTGCCTCAACAAAAGAGCTCTTTCTCAGACTACATTGAGCTGCATATCCCATTGTGTCTTTCTGACCCAGTAGAGATAGCTTTTCAATGCCCAAAAAAGACACTGGAATAGCAGAAGAATATATGGCTGACCTCCGGTTCATGGTTGCTGAAGAGACTACACCAGAGTTAAAAGAATGATTTAAGGAATGACTAATGGCCATTGCCAATTCACCCATCTTTGGCTGAGGCATTGAATGAGCCCATGGAGTTGGCAAGTGCTGTTTGATAAGTTATTTTTGCTTTCTAGGCATGGCATGATATGGCCCAGGTGTAACGTGGAAAGTATTCATGCTGTGAATGAGGAAGATGTTTTGAATGAGATATGCTTTGCTGAAATGAGTTGGTCAGAAGGTAAATTGTCACACAGTGTTCACAAGCAGCACACTTACACAATTCACCAGTCACAGTAATGGATAAGTAGTACACTAACGTCCAGTCAGAAAACTCCTGTTATAAAACTTTTGTCTGATAGAAAAATTGGAAGGTAAGTTTTCACACACCGAGCATGAGCACTAATATACCTTACAATAGTGCCTGTTTGAATAAAACCCTTCTCAACATTAAACTTTTAAATAAAATGCCTAAAGTTTACAAAAGCAGTATATTTTCTGTTAAACAGTGCCTGAAGCTAGCTTAAACCTAAAGATAGTGGTCCCTGACAGGAAACATCTGATATTACAAAGGTACTGGGTTTCATAAAAGGGAAATACCACTAAAAATCATGTCAAAAAATAGCATTTTTATATCTTAAAAGGGCAATATTCTGTGAGGAAAGCTTCCCCAAAGGGAATGTATCTGTCAGAAATGAAGCTGGAGGCTGGATGCTGCTGCTCTTGTGAAGCTGCTACTCAAGAGTGGCAAGAAAGTACTGGAGAAATCTTCACTCTGACTGCTGATTTCCCTAAAAGGGGATAGCCAATCAGCAGTAAGTGTAAATTTGTGGGAGGGGGCCAAAACTTTTAAAGCTTCCTGGTTGTTGTGTCCCGAGCAGGACACAGCCCATATAGTCTAAAGGCTGTTGCACCAGTAAGAACAATGAACATCGGCACTTAAAGCACATCATTATACACAGTCACAGAACATACTGACATGGGGATTTCATCTACAGAATGCCTAATATTGTTACCACAAAGGGATATTGCTTAGAGTAGTGACATAGTTTCAAAAATGATTTACAGAATTAACTTGTTGCCAGTGCAAAAATCAGTATTGTAAATACATATAAAATATAATTAACAATTTACAAATGTAAACATCCAGTTTAAGACACATTCTCACTACAAGAGAAGAGCACTGTGTTGCACCCGCTGATGAATGGAGGACACAAGTGAGTGCAAGTGTGTCACCTTTTGTTGTTATTGCAAGTGATGTGCTAGAAGGCTGTGTGATGTTTGGAGTAGAAGAAGGTGCAGGCATGTGTGTAGTGGAAGCATGAAGGATAGATGTGTTGTCTGCAAACAAATAAGCAAAATTGTGAATCAGTATTACTGCCATTGTTTTTTATTTATTTTTATTACGCTATTAACATATACTGTCACAGCAAAACATATATTTTAAAACAAATGTAACAATTATGGTACTGTAGTTACATTGCCCTAGAAATATATTTATCGTAAATTTACAAGAAGGCTTTATGAACAATGTAAATTATGCAAAGAACATTCCTGAAGTGTTTTTCCTTTACTGCTGATGAGTCAGATAACTATTTTGTTAACTACCACAGGTCTGTCTACCCCACAACGTAAACAAGTCTGCCATAGACCAAGAGTGGAAAAGACTTGAAACTGTTAATGTTTTTAAATACTGCACTCTATCTGCAAAAGCTCCAAGTAATATATCCTAACATCAGACAAAAAGAATATGGTAATAAACATCATCCTTTAACTACACAGAGCATTTATGAAGCACAATAACAATGGCTCATAAACTATGAAATCTGCTCATTTACCTGTCATCTTCGACATTAATGTACTGGCAATCACTCCATTATTCATAGTTGTTTTTTTCCCCGCTTAACAATTGTAAAACTCTGTTGAATCTTATGTACACATAGCAAACATGTGGCATGGAGCTTTATTTATTTATTTATTTAGTTTACATTTGTTAACTGGGAGAGTCCAACTGGATATATGTCCATTTTCAGTGGAGGCCCGGGGAGAAAAGCTCCAGAGCAGTTTAATTGTTAACATACAAGATAATGAGTATTACAAAAAGGCATATTTGCCAGCTTTCACAAGATGCATATATTATACAGCTTAGAGAAATAAGAAACTGCAAGTATAACAAGAAAGCAGATGTGACAACTTACACAAGATACATATATTATACAGCTTGGAGAAATAAGAAACTGCAAGTATAACAAGAAGGCAGATTTGACAACTTACACAAGACATTTTTACACCTAAGAGAAAATATGTGTACAATTGATTTACTTGTCAATGGTGAGAGTTTACATTTCACATGCAGACAATAAAAAAACTGTAGATATGCTAATTGCTGAAAACAGAGAATAATGAGTTACTTATCCAGGGGTGGTACAGGTGCATAATCTATGATTCAGGAGCTTTGGGTACGTAGTTAACAAAAAAAAAGTTCATTTTTTTTCCCCAAAATTGAATACTCACAATCAGGGTAAAATGTTTTTTCAACATATTAATAGCGAGTACTGACAAAAATGAAGACAGAGTACACTTTAAACTATAAAGCAAAGGGTATGAGAACATACATACACATATTTATACATATACATACACATTCATTCCTCAATAAACATTTTATTCAATACAAGGTTGTGGTATAGCTGGAACCAATCCGAGGAAACTAACAGTGGACAGGATGTCATTAAAAAACAAGTTACACATGCGCATACATACACACATAATCACAGAGATACACGCACACATATATAATTATTCCTAAACTGCATGCACACCTGTTACCATAAGTTATGTCTTTGGGTTGTGGGAGAAAAGTAAAGCTTTTTTAAGTCACCAATTGCTGACAACTTTAAACTCAGCCTTTTATGTCTTTGAGATACCTCATAACTTTTCTTATTGAATTCAAGTCTCTTTGACATGGTTTACTTACATGCCTGCAGCAAAGCGGCACGGCAACTGCAATGTCTGGACATGTAGTGGCTGCAATGTACAGAAGTGCCCCCACTGCTTGTCTATACTGCTCATTAGATGGTAGAAGGTCTTCCTCTCCCTCCAACTTTGAATACGCTATGTCCATGAATGTGTTCATTCCTTAAGCTTCAGCCATGTTGAATTACTAAAGAATTGAATACATTTTTATACTCTGGTTCAACAGAAAACTGCCGTCTTCCTCATGTTGTATATTAATTCCTAGGTAGTATGTCACCTCACCAATATCTTTAGTCTCAAAGTGCTGATTGAGTACTGCTATTAACTTTGCAATTTCATCATTCCTTTTGGAAGCAATAATCACGTCATCCACATAGACTACCAGATACATCCATTTAGCATCTATACATTTAGAGTATAGGTATGGATCAGCTTTGCTTCGCATGAATCTTTCATCTAGCAGAACTTTGTTTACTTTTGAGTTCAACGCTCAAACCACTTATTTAAGACCGTACAGGGATTTTTGCAGTTTGCTAACAAGATGCTCTTCTCCACTTTTCACATATCCTTCTGGCTGTGACATGTATATTTCCTCTTCTATATCTCCATTAAGAAAAGCTGCCTTGATATTGTGATGTTCCACAATCGTTTTTTGTAAAGGCACCACTGTTATCATTGTTCTGAAAGTACTTTGTTTGGCAACTAGAGCAAAAGTAGTAATATTGTCTTCACCAAATTTTTGTGAGTATCCTTTTGCAGCTAACCTTGCCTTGTATCTACAGACTTTCCCTTCAGAGACACATTTTGCTTTAAAAACCCATTTACATCTGAGTACATGTTTACCTTGAGTACCTTGGGGAAGCTCAGAAAGTGTCCATGTCTGCAGTTCTTTGAGTGATGTTATCTCTTCATGAGCAGCTCTAATCCACATTTGCTTTTCATGTTGTGGTAGTTTTTGCATCTCTTCCCATGAACCCGGCTCAGCCTGAACTGTTGTGCAAGCAATATAAAACATTTAGATGGAATACCTTTATTTCTTCTTGTTGATTTCCTGGCTGAGTAATTTATGGTTCAGCATCTTCTTTATCCGTTTTTGAACTGTCTGCAATAATGTCTATTGCTGTGTAGCTTTGTTCTTGTTTTTCTAGTGACACGGATGTGGATTTTTCCTCAGACTGAATAGTTTGTATCAGTTCCTGAAAGTGAACATACAGAACTTCCATCTACAATCACACTTCTGCTGGCTGCTACCTTGCTTGCTTCTGGAAGTAGAATTCTGTATCCTTTTTGAGACTCACTGTAACCCACAAGTAAAGCTTCCTTTGCACATGGATCCCATTTTGTAAGTTTTTCCTTTGGAATGGAATGTGCACATAGGTTTTACTTCCAAAAATGTTGATCTGTCTCAAATCTGGTTTCTTTTGTTCAACAGTTCATATGGAGTTTTCTTCTTGTTCTTCCTGGCAAGTGATTTTGGAGATAACAAGTGTGCAAGGGCAGTAGATAGACCAATTTGGCTGCTACAGGAACAGCAGCTCAAGGATAAAGAGAGGAACCCTTGTGACATAGTCGTACTAGTGACAACATATCACTCACAACTTATAAAATTCAACATATTGTAATGGACCTCCAACCGATGTTCAGTGAATATGACTAGTTAAGAAACATTTTCATGCATTCCCACTGCTGTCATTTAAACAATTATTAAAGTTAAAGAATCTGCTTGTGAGAAACACGTTTAATATACTCCAAAATGGGACAAATTCTGCAACCATCCAAGGTGCAATTCACTCTGCTTTCAACATAACCACGTTACGGATCAGAAGTTTCAAGGTATAGGATTCTTTTACTCCCACCTCTAAAATCATGGTTTATCTAATCTAATGCAGGAAATGTCTTGACAGGTTGTATAGGAAACACAGACCAGAAACTTACAACTTGAATGAATGCTCAAAGACACACAGTTACATGCAAAATAACAGACCAGTCAGTGGCAGTACATTTTTTTCCAGTCTAATTCTGCATCGGATGTGGTGGAAATATTTCTTCAAGGCCTTTTCAGTACACTTTTGGAAAACAAGAACTATAGACAGTAACTTAATTTGGTGTTCAGTCTGAAACAGTAGTTTGAACCTAAATATTGGTTTTATGAGACACTACTGCACTTAGAATTTCCCTCTGAGTGCCTAAATAAGGTGAACTTGAAGAACAAAAAGAAGTTATGTCTTACCATAATGTTCCATCTGTGTTGTCGATCTTCACTAATCCTTAACTGTGGGGCTCGGTTCTGAGCCTCAGAACTGACTCGGCCATTTATTTCAGCTCACGCCTTCCAAACTCTCTCGAGAGGCTTTACCCATAATGCTCCTGTCTAAATTACTTAAGCTCAAATTTGTCTAAAATAATAGCAGGCAAATAGCAATAAGAATAAGAAACCAGATGTGTGTCCCTAATATGAAGCCAGTTCTTGAAAAATTCGATCCACTAATAGTGTCAGGCTGGGGGAAGGAGGGAGGGAATGTCAAGGATTAGTGAAGATTGACAATACAGATGGAAGGTTAGGGTGAGACAACTTCTTTATCTGATGCTGTCAATCTTCACGTAATCCTTGACTGTGGGACAGAGTCCCTAGCTACTGAAATCTTGAGAGGTCTCACAGAAGAATACTCCTAACCACCATCGAGCCAAATGATGCCCATCCCCTAGAGACCTGATCCAATTTGTAATGAGTGGTAAAGGTATGAGGAGAAGACCAACTGGCTACTGCACAAATGTCATCCAAAGAAGCTCTGGCATGCAAAACTTCAGAAGTTACCACCACTCTAGTTGAGTGAGCTTTTACCGGGTGTGAAAGACAGAGCACCTTTTGATTGACAAAAAAATTAAATAGTCTTTGAGCCATTTTGTCAGGGTAACCTTTGAGACTGGGTTACCTAAGGAAAGTGAGGAGAAGGCAGAAAACAGTTGGTCAGATTTTCTGAAATCCTTTGTGCTATGTAGATAAAATCATAGCTGTCTGTGGACATCTAATAAATGAAGGGAATACCCCCCTTTATTGGAAAAAGTAGGGAAAAAGACCAGTAGTTGAAGTGTCTAATTGATATTAGATTCTGAGACTACTTTCGATAAAAAGAATAGATTACTCCTAAGGAAACTTTGTGCAATATTATGTAGGGTGGTTTGTAGGACAAGGCCTGAAGTTTAGATACTCTTCTGGTGGATATAATAGCCACTAAAAATAAAGTTTTCCAAGTCCGAAACTTTAAGTCACATGTAGCTGATGGTTCAAAAGGGACTGAAGAACTAGTGTGAGATCCCAGGGAGGAATGGATTCTTTAAATGGAGGTCTGAATATTAGAGCTCCCTTTAAAAAGGCTTTACAGAGTTTGTATGACATAAGGGATGATCCATCATCAAACCCTATATAGAAGTTAAAAATTGCAGCTAGATGATCTTTAATTGTTGAAGTGGAAGAACCAGATTGAAAGCGATTAGCTAAAAAGTCCAAAACTTTATGAATAGGGGTCGTATAAGGATCACATTTGTTCATAAGGGACCAACTGGCAAATTTTTCCCATTTACTTTGACACAATTTCCTAATTGAAGGTTTGTGATGAGCCACAATAATTTGGCAGACAGGAAAAGAAAGGGAAGGATGCCTGGCAATCATGGGAATTGTAGAATCCATGCCATGAGCTTGAGATGAAGGTGGTTCGGATGAACCATGCCCTCCAGATGAGACAGCAGATCTGGAGCTGGGTCCATCATCCATGGTTCTGAAGAAGATGAGGCCGAAGGGAAACCAGACCTGTCGAGGCCAAAAGGAGGCAATGGGCATTATTGAGTTCTCCAATCTCTTGGCTTTCTTTAGAAACTGGGATATCAAAGGAGTTGGGGGAAGGGCATAAAGAAGACCAGGGGGGGCCAATCATGGAGAAGAGTGTCTCTGGGTGACCCCCCCAGAGGGAGAATAGAGGCAAAGTAACTGCTGCACTTATTGTTTAGAGGACATGCAGAAAGATTGCAGCAAGGTTGGCCCTAGTGACAAAAAAATCTCTTTCATCACCACAAGTTTGAGAGACCACTCATGAGGCATGAGAATGGTTCTGCTCAGTTTGTCCACTATCACGTTCCAGCTACCCAGAATGTGCATTGCTGTGAGAAAGCAGTTGGAAGAAATCACGGATTGCCAAACACAGAGGGCTTCTCAACACAATGGGTAAGATTTGGTTCCAGCTACCCAGAATGTGCATTGCTGTGAGAAAGCAGTTGGAAGAAATCACCGGTTGCCAAACACAGAGGGCTTCTCAATACAATGGGTAAGATTTGGTTTCCCCTTGTTTATTGATGTACCAGACTACTGACATGTTGTCCATCTGAACTGCTACTGTTCCTAGAGGAAGGGCATCCAGAAATGCTTGCAATGCTAACAGCACTGCCCTCATCTGTAGAACACTGATGTGCAATTTGGTTTCCTGTTGGGATCATATGATTTGGATTGTTTTTCCCAGATAATGCCCCCCTTCCACCCTATCTGGGAAGCATCCATGGTCACTATGGCTTGGGGTTGCAGAAGAATGAATGGATGGCCTGAAAGAGTCTCATTAGAATGCAGCAACCATGAAAGTTCTTGTTTGCAGCAATTGGTAATCAAGATGTGGTGAGACACTGGTTGATCTATCAGAGACCACTGGGAGGCTATCAACTATTGTAAGATTTGCATGTGATATCTTGCTAAGGGAACAAGATTGACAGGTTCATAGGTTCATAGGTAGGTACTAGGCTATTGGCCCTGGGGCATATACAAGCCCAGCCAAAAAGGTACCCTGGCTTTTGCCACCCAAGAACATTATTTTCCGATGCCACTGTTGAGCAGAGCCACAGAGGTGATCACGGGGGTGAATTTCCTATTTCCCATCCAATCATCAAGATTTTTCTTGAAGAGTGCTAATGAGGAGCTTTGTTTGATATAGATAGGTAGCTTATTCCAGAGTATGGGAAGTCTCTGGGACAGGAATCAATCCCTCCGGTATGTTCTGTTTATTGTGGTGACAAGGTTTAGGTCCCTAGAGCATGTAGCTCAGAGGGATTGGAATTTCTTTAAGTGGAGCATGTCCAACAGCTCTGGGTTTGACATAGCTTTGTATGTTATGCAGAGATCACCTCTGAGTAGGCGATATGCGAAGGAGTAAACCTGGAGTTTTTTGAGAGGGTCTGCATAGGGCATCTGCTTGAGGCCAGTAATCCTCTTTGTGAGGTATTTCTGCGGTCTTTCCAGTTGTTGTAGATGTCTTGTGAGGTATATACCAAAAGGGGTGCTGTACTCTATAATGGGTCTAATGAGTGATGAGTAGAGGGGAACAATGACCTCTTTTCACTTTTTGGCATTGAGCTTGAGGCCATGGCTTTGACACCAGGCATCTGTCTCAGTGAGGCCCTTTTGTAGGATGTCCACATCGTTAGGAGTTTTGATTATGGCTCCTAGTTTGGAGTCATCTGCGAACTTCATTAGCCAAAGACCTTCTGTGTTAGCCTGTACTTCAGAGAAGTAGATAACAAACAGGAGAGAACCCAGGACTGAACCTTATGGTACTCCACTTGTCACTGGTTTGAAGTCAGATTTGGAGTCTGCTACTTTCACAGTGTGGTTTCTGTCAGTGAGCCAGTTGGCAACCCATCTTGTGACATAGGGATTTATACCTAGTTTAGTGAGTTTATCTATAATTCCAGAGTGGGGGATGGTGTCGAAAGCCTTGGCAAGATCTAGATAGGCTGTGTGAACCACCTTACCCTTGTCTACGGCTTTCATGACTGCTTCAAAGAAGTCTATCAGGTTTAGGAGACATGATCTGCCTTTTACAAACCTGAACTGGGTGGGATCCAGAATTTGGAGATTACCAATGTCTTTGTTTGTAAGTTCCATGATGATACGTTCCATGGTCTTGCAGACCAGGCTCATCAGGCTAATGGGGCAGTAGTTCCCAGGGTCCATGGTGGCTCCCCCCTTGTGGAGTGGGATAACCATTGCTGTGCACCATTCAGCAGGCACAAAGCCTGAGGTGAGGCTATGATTGAACATGGTACTTAGGTGGGGGTGCCAGTTCATTCTGTAGTTCGTGTAGAACGCAGCCTGGGATGTTGTCTGGTCCCATGGATGCTGTGTTCTTGGCTTTGGAGAGTGTGGTTTTTACATGTGCAGCCATGATTACAGGAACTTTGCATTCTTCCGGTATAGAGATAGGCTCTTTAGGGGCTGAGAGGGGGGTAAAGTTAGCACTGAACCTATCTGCCAGGATGTTGGCAATATCAGTTGGGTCTGTATATTTAGTGCCATTGTTCTGTAACTCAGAGCAGATCTGAGTGTTGCCATTGAGATTCTTGACATAGCTAAAGAATGCTTTGTGGTTGTCTTTAGAATCAGTGGTGATTTTGTTTTCGTAACTAGCTTTGGAGGATTTTATCAGGGATCGCAGCTTCTTACTGAGGCTGACCAGGGAGCTCCTCCACTCGTGGGATTTTACTCTCTTTTGCAAGAGTTTCTTCCTTCTGTTGTACAGTTTGTTTATGGCAGGGGACCACCAGATTGGCTTCCTTTTTTTGGAGGATAGCGTCTTGGTACTGTTTGGGATAGCACGATCCATGCACTCATGTAAGTGCTTATAAAGTGCAATTGTGTAGGATTCAGTAGTCGTAACTGTATTGTCCATCTGCATGGGTGTCATGAAGTTCACCACTTCTGTCTTAAGAAGCATGAAGTTTGCTTTGGAGAAATTTTTTACCATGGTTTCCTTAATGGAGGGGTGGAGGCAGGATGTGGATATCTAGGGTAATTAGCTTATGGTCAGATCGGACCAATGAGGCATTGAATTCAGGTGTGGAACACTGGTCACTCATATTGGTAATGACTAGATCTAGGATATTGTTGCCCCTGGTGGGGGTGTGGATAAGTTGATCCAGGGCATTGGAGTTTATGAATTCCAGAAAGTGTTAAGTGAAGGAGTTGTTACATGAGTAGTTTTCCCAGTTAATGGTGGGGTAGTTGAAATCGCCCATTATTAGGGTGTTTGGTTGAACCCTAATATTTTCCAGTACATCAAGAAAAGAGGAGTGGGAATCCTGGGGCATGGTGGGTGATCTGTAGCAAGCTACAATTTGGACTGCAGTTTTGCCCAGAGTTAGTTGCACTTGGATAACCTCGGCTGCATTATGCTGAGCAACTAGCCTAGAGGTGTGGATATCCTTAATGAATATGGACACACCTCCACCTTTGGTGTTCCGGTCCAGGTTATATGGCCCAAAAGTGTGGTATGAGTTATAGCCTGGTAGTGCAGGGGTGCTCTATGGGAGCCTTGAGCCAGGTCTCAGTCACTGCACAGATATCAATGTTCTCCATTGTAGGGAGTGCCTCAAGTGAGTGCATTTTGAGATTTAGACTTCTAGCATTGAGTAGCATCGCCCTCAGTTTTTGCTTGCCTGTTCCTGTTACGATGGTGAATTTGGCATTTGAACCTTGCCTAAAAAAGACACTATAGGGGTGGCAAGAACCTTAGCCAGTATCCAGAATCCCAGGGGTGACAGGTGCAGGCCATCTATGGCAAAGCATCGTGGTCTGTCGACCATGTCATCCCAGGCAGACAGATACTGGATCCCTTTAGAACAGTACCAGAAGCTTAACCAATTGTTGAAGTTAATGATTTTGTCCTTGTACTGCGGTATCATTCTGGGGGACTGCAGGATGCTACTCAGGGCTAGGGTCATACCTGCCTGAGCTACAAGATCGGAGAGCTCTTCCATGTCTCTTTTCATGTAGTCCAGGGAGGTACATCTCAGGTCGTTCACACCAACATGGACAATGACAGAGTCATATTTGTACTTGTTGTGGAGTGACCTGAATGTGTGGGTTATGTGGTGGATCCTGGCACCTGACAAGCAGCTGACAGCAACCTTCTCCTTGTTTAGCCTGGTGAGTGGGACATCAGTGTGCCTGACTATAGAGTCACCTATGACTAGTGTTTTGGGTACGTTGTTTTGCCTTATTGGCTGTGGTTGAGTGGCACACTGAGTCTGCGGGCTATGTGTCATTTGGGTTGTGTTGGGGGCTGGAGGTTGCTTGCATTTCTGCTTTGGAGGTCTCTGTTGCTTGACCAGATTATTACTGAGAGCCTCCGCAAATGTTTTTGTGTTTCTATGTGTGGATTTTGGTGGTGTAGATTTAGTGAGATTATGATGAGTGTGGTGTGGTGCAAGTGTTTACCTTCTCCTCTTGACTGTCAAGTTCAGTCTTGATTGGAAAGAGCTTTACCTCCAGTTTGGCTAGATAAGTGCATCTCTCATAGGTTGTAGTGTTGGGTGGTAGGAGGAGAGGATTGTCTGTGTACATGAGGCAATTTCTACATTGCCCCAAGATGCCCAGATTCATCAGATAGACAGGAGTGAACACTGGGAGCTGAACCTTGGTCATGCCTGAATAAAAAAACTATTTTCCTCTAGATAAGTGAGGAAAGTGAGTACAAGAGCTGTTTTTCTCTAAGCAAGTGAGGAAAGTAAGTACCAAAACTGTTTTTCTCTAGGTAATGAGGAAGGTTGAGTGCTGTAGTAATTAGTAGGTTATTTAGTGCTTGCAAGTTCTGAACAAGTGCTGATCATGAATAAGCAAATACAAGTGCTAAAACTAAGAATCTGTATCTGGACTAAACTAGTTACAGGAAAGGGGGGAAACAAGTGCAAATGCAGGCTTTTAAATCAGAAAGTTGAGAGAGATGGAAAAACTGCCCAAACGGCCAATAACTACAGTTTCTGGGCCAGAACCACTCCTTATGTGGTAGATAGCTTACCACGTGCTTACCACTCCCACTGATAAGCTAGAAGGCTTCCCTCCAACACAGAAAGCTTGGGGGGCTCAGAAGCTTACATACGGTCCTGGATACAGCAAATCTGAATCTGGACTACACTAGTTACAGGAAAGGTATAGAGGCTGCCATCAAGCCTAATGCTTGTAGGACTAACCTGGCTGGAAGACTTTTGCTCTGGATAATTAGGCTGACTTGAGATCTGATCCTCTGTAGCCTCTCCAGTGGGAGTCAAGTAATTCCTGCAACTGTGTCCAACAATGCTTCAATGAATTCTAGTTGATGTGAGGGTTTTAAATTTGACTTTTTGTAATTTAGTGCGATGCCTAGAGATGCACAGAGATGCAGAGTGTAATCTCTTGCCCATTCAAACTGAAGCCTGGTGGTAGTGGTGAGGAGTCAGTCATTAAAGTATGGAAAAAGTCTGAGATGAGCTGCTACCACTGTCATGCATTTGGTGAACACCCTGGGGGCTGAGATGAGTCCAAAGGTCAGTGCTCGGAATTGGAAATGACTGTCTCGCAGAACCTCCTGGAGCATTTGTCCATTTTTATGTGGTAATACATGTCCTGGAGGTCTATAGAGCACATCCAATCTTCTTTTTCCATGAATGGAAGTATAGACTGTACTGAGACCATCCGAAATTTGGTTTGCTGAACTGCCTTGTTGAACTGGCTGAGATCCAAAATAGTTCTCCAGACCCCTGTTTTTTTGCGCACTAAAATGAACCTTGAGTAAAACACGGATCCTATTTGGTCTGGTGGGACTTTATGGATAACTCTTTTGTCAATCAGTTTTTGAATTTCTGCTGCTACTGCTTCTCTGTGACTGGTTGGAACATCCAGGAGTCTTTTTTGTAGTCTTAGACTTATAGTAATTGAAATTGTGTAACCCCTGGATATGATACCCTGCACCCATTTGTCTGAAGTTATCAGTTGCCAGGCAGGTTGGTGCAGGGATAACCGTCCCATGACTGCCTCCAGAGGAAGGCAATCGGGCCTCCATTCAGGAGTGCTGGTAGGAAGTACCAGAGAAGGAATCTCTGGACCCTTGGTTCTGTGGGCAACTTCCGCCGCTAGGGCGATGTCTTCCATTACTTTTCCCTCTGCCCTGGGGAAAGTGTTTGCCATATCAGTCCTAGAGTAGGGCCGTTGAGGAATGGAGAAATGTACGCCTATGGCAGAAAGAGTTTTCTTGTCTTTCTCACATCTGGCCAGAATGTCTTTTTCCTTAGGACTAAATAGGGATAACCTGTCAAATGGACCGTTGACGAATGATGCTTTAAATGGTTCTGCAAAGTCACACAAGGGCCTCCAAGTGTGCATTCTAATGGATATGCCTGAACCCACCACTCTTGTCATCCCTTCAGCTGTGTGGGCAATTAGCCTCATGGACGAGTTTGAAATTGCTTCGAGGATAGCAAGCTGAGTAGTAACTTTGTCCCATACCCCTTAAGTTACTGCTCCTGAGAAGGTATCCAAGAGCCCTTTGACTAGCTCCCCCTGTATCCTTACAAAGTGTGACATGTAGTTCAAGGACCTGAGAGAAGGTTGATGAAGCGTAAACATGCCTTCCAAACCTATCCGTAGCCCTAGACTCCTTATAGGAGGATGGACAGTTGGACCTTCCTTAGCAAGTTCCTTCTTAGTGGCTGCTGCTATCACCATGGCACCCATGGGTATACAGGTCTCATGAGGATCAGTTCGATGGAGTCAGGCATCCTCCACGCCTGTTGCATGATCAGTTTAATGAACTTGTCAGCCTGGGGAGAGATCCAAGAAGAAGAAGGTTGGGCATGAAAAGCCTCCAGGTATACCGATACCGACTCCTCCGAAGAAGATTGGAGGGAAGTCCAGCCACCCATCTGCTTCAGGATCTCTAAGATGTCCCCGAAGGAAATGTCATCAGCAAATGACCTGGGGGAAACGTCCCCCTCATCAAAGTCAGTATCAATGGTGAATGACTCCTCTGGGGAGCCTAAGTGCTTCCTCTTGCAATTGTAATTGTAATTCCTCAGGGAGATGTTCCAGGGAAGTGTCCAAAGAGGGTCTTTCCTGGGGCTTTTGTGCCCTCTGTCCTGGGGAAGAGATTGATGGAAGCTCTGGTAGAAGAGAGGTAGAAGTCTGGCCCGACAGGTATGGCAGAGACTGTGAGTCCCTAATGGACAAGGCCTTCTCCATGATTCTGAAGGCTGGCCCCTCTGTAGAAGGATGGCAGCCCAGAACTGAAACAGACTGCTTCAGAACCGAGGTCCCACCCTGCACCGAGGAAGTGACCCCAAAACCAAAGCCTGGGTCAATTTAGTGAAGGCTGAGGCATTGGCAGGCATGGAAGACTCTGAAATTAATGAAGTTGATCCATGCACCTCGGAACCGGCCAGGATGTCTTGACCCTGGGAGGCCTCCATTTCTAAAAGCCCAGAGGAACTCAAGGCAACCTTCATTTCTGGAGAAAAATTTCTTACCAGAACTGAGACAGTCAAAGCTGGGTCTGTTGGAACCATGGGCTCCAATGACTCAATAGGAGTTGGAGGAGGAAGAAAGGCTGGTGTCACAATAGGGCCAGTCCCGATGCCAACTTGGTTAGGAATGGAAGACAATCTCCTTACTATGAGGAGATGATCCACCAGTCACAATGTTCGATTCCGAGGGACTATTAATGTATCGAATGGATGAAGTCAAAGTTGAGATAGGGGGTCTCAGATCGACAAAGGGGCTCAGTGGTCTATCCTTGACTGGATCTATAGAACGAGAATATCAAGATCTTGGAACAAAAATAACCTCTGACTGCTCCAGTACCAATGAGTCTCTTGGTGCCAAGGCAGTTGAAGTTGACTCCGAAGTCATTGTAGGTATCAAATCTTTTTTGCCATTTGGTGCCGAGGAACCTGTTGACACCAAAGGCTGTTTAGAAATCTTTTTCCGTGGTTCCAAGTACTAGGAACTGAGAAAGATCGCTTCTTGGAAGAAGAAGAAGATGAAGTGGAAGATGAACTGGCTTCTGTCTTGGAAAAAGAAATGGCCTCTTCAAAGTAATCTTTTAGCAGTCCTTTAAGAATAAGGTTATTTTTGCATTTATTGAGCGTCCTGGTGGAGAAACTGTGGCATATTGAACAATCCTACTGTAGATGAACTTTACCCAGGCAATAAACACACAACACATGCCTGTCTGAGCTGGGCATTTTTCTCTCACATTTTTTACACCTTTTAAACCCTGAGGTGCCCTTAGCTGACTTAGCTCGGGATTCGGATTTGTCAGCCACAGTAAGGTAATCTCACACATACACACACACACACACACACACACACACACACACACACACACACACACACACACCCACACACACCCACACACACACACACACACACAAAACCACAAAAGAAGAAACAGAGAAAGATTTTTTTTTTTTAAACAGAGAAAAGGAAGGTAAATACCAGCAATGGTATTTAAGGGAATACATAAATACGTAAAAGGAATTGCCAATAATGGTATGGAGGAAAGAACTACCAATGGTTGTAAAAGGAGAGTGAGGGAGATATACACACACACACACACACACACACACACACACACACACACACACACACACACACACACACACACACACTACAAATATTAAATGGGAGGAGCGGGAAGAGAAAGAAAAGTGCTAGACGCTAAAGGGAGATTTATAAGAAGGAAGAAAAGATATTTCCAAAGCTAGAGAGAGGTCATACGTGTCTGACACATGAAGCAGCAAACATGAGAGAGGAGCATTATGGGTAGAGCTTAGCTTGAGAGTTTGGAAGGCGTGAGCTGAAATAAATGGCCGAGTCGGTTCCAAGGCTCAGAACCAAGCCCCACAGTCAAGGATTACATGAAGACTGACAACATCATATCAAATGTTTCATTTCTGGTAATGCTTGATTGTATGATGAATTCAAACTGTTAAATATCTGAAAAAGTTAATAGCAACTGTACAGTTTACTATTGAAATGTTGAAAGTCAAAATAAAATATAATTAAAAAGATGAAGTGTAATGCTTAGCATTATGTCTATTTGCCTATAATTTTGAATGTTCTATCTCCGACGTCTGCATTCAGCATTAAATGAAATAGCAGAAGGTGACATCAGACACCCAGGCTATTCTGTTTAACGTCTCCTAAAGCATTTAATTTTACATCACAGGTTTTTACTGTTTTGCAGGGGGCAAGCCCCCTTTCACCCCGCTCCCATGTGGGGGGCTGTGCCTCCCACACGCCCTGCAAATTATATATTCCAACTCCAAGATTGCACTACAGTCTGGAAAATGGTAAATTTCCCAAACCCCACTGTAGTATGATCTATTATCAGACCATCAATCTCACATTAGTGAATGCACAATATCATTCTCTACTGCGGATTCGACATTTCCGGATCGGTATTACTGGAACTGGTGAACACACATTCGACCTTCCCGGTTGCGCGTAAGTGCCATTCCAGATTTTAGTAGTAAACCTAACTGTATGACTAGTGGCGTTTGTGTTTTGCCCCGTATTTTATTTATGACAAAAGAATAGTTGTTTTCACATAAACTAACATGCTAGTCAAAACTAATAAAGCTTTACAGTTAGTAAGGACTTTTTATAGAAACTATTTTAACAGTATAACAAAACTTTGTTCAATATTGCTGTTTTTCAGGTGTCTGTAAGAATCTCAGACTGGTACAACTCATTTTATTTCTTCTCTGTCTCTCCTTTCTTTAAGTTAGCTTCACTACAACCTATGTAGTTTACTAATTGCACACAACACCCCTACAGTCTAGTGTAATATTTTATTCTCTTGGTGGCCCCTGTTTTTTCATAACATATCACTTCACCAAGAACTGGACATTGCTGAAAATTCACAATTTCTGTTAACCAAAACATCTGTGTTATAAAGATTGCTTGTTTAGACTAACTAGTAAATTACAAATTATAATGTCTTATTTTCCTTCTCTGTATTTAACTAAGCTCCTTACACTTCTCTTGTACTGTGATTATTTGCTCATTAAACATCCGAGTAGTGCCTTGAGCTGTTATGTTCTCAGCTGAGTGAACAATGACGCTAATGTAACATGTAAGGAGAACTTTAAAGTTTTACTGCAAGCCAAAACTTAGTCTTCTAAAGTTTCAGGTTCAGCACCCCTCCCATACACACACACACACACACACACACACACACACACACACACACACACACACACGCACACACACACACGCACACACACACACACAATGTCCTGTCTTCTATTAGGTGTAGTTGTAATACAAAATGTCAGCCAGTAAAACAGAAACAATGCACTGTCACTAACATCAGTAACTTTATATCTCCTGACTAGAAGATCCTGCTAGCTCAAAAGCTCAAGTTATTTGCAAATCTCTGTTGGTCCAATGAAGGGTATTACATCACATCTACATTCTAGTGTCTGTCTTTTCTACAAGGGAATGTTCCAGAGAGAAGTGTCTTTCAGCTTAAGTTTCTCTATTGTCTGTACAACCAGGTTGACAGTTTCCCTTTTTTAGCTTTCTGTTCCTTCTGTATGAGAAATGGATTTAGAACTTCTCATTTACACCTATCTTAGTTTAGTGTACAGTCATCACTTAACTGTCCTATATAAAAACACACTTAACATCATAATTAATCCCATTCAACCACTCCAGGTCTCCAATGCTGAATTATTAGCTCTAAAACTACAACTAAACAATCAAAAAAGCATAAATCTAATTGAGATCTACATCCCCCTGGGAACAATTCAGAAACTATGGAGAACATTCTTAACTGGATAGCTAACAACTACCCTCAAGAAACTATTGTTCTAGGTGATGTTAACATTGACTGGAACCAATGTTCTTCACACTCCAACCCCATCTTTATAAACCTCCATGGATTCTCACAGATCATATCCTCCACCACCAGAACAGGAAATTCTAACCAAAAAGAGAGTATTCTTGATTGGATACTCACCAATAGTCACCCCATAAGTATATGTCTGGAACTCTCCCCAATGATCTTAGTGATCACCTGGTCACATACATAATGAAAGACAAAGCCATCAGCGCTAGACTGCCCATTTATAGATCCATCAGAAACAAAAAAAATTTTGAGCCTACAAAATTTCAAATGGAACTCAAATCCTGTAACTGGTTAAAGCTAAAGTACCTTCCCCTAGACGAGGCAGTGACTCTCTTTAATGACACATTTCTTAACATACTTGACTCTCAGGCTCTAAAACGGTCAATCAGAACTAAAATACGAATAGCACCCTGGCTAACAACAGAGTCCAAATCCAAAATAACACTTAGAGATAAAGCATGGGACAAATGGCGCACTACCAAGTTACCCCTAGATCGCATTAAATTTCAACAACTAAGAAATGAGACTAAAAAAGCCATCACACTTGACAAAAAAAAACTACTTCTGCCATCTGCAAAATAAACACCAAAACAACCCTCAGAAGTTCTGGGCAGGTATAATAATCTTCTCCATCCAGGTAAATCCTCCACCCCTACCCCTGGGACATTATGTGGTAAAAGCCCCGAAGAAGTAGAAAATAGCTTTAATACTTTCTTTACCGAGACTATTCAGTCCTTAGCCAACCAACTACCTCCCCCCTGCTCCACATTAAAAAATGCTATGCCCAAGTCACTACTCTCCTTTAACCTCCAGCCTGTATCCACATCCTTTATCAGATCCCTACTGAAGAAGCAAAAGCCAACTACCCTTTCTGCAGATCTACTCCCAGCTGAATATCTGCAAATAGCTGCAGATGTCATAGCCTATCCTATCTCGATCCTAATCAATAGAACCATAACAGAGGCCACAATCCCCTCAATATGGAAAATATCCTATGTTATACCACTCCATAAAGGTAGCTCATCCACAGAACTATCGAACTATAGGCCAATAGCCATACTGTCACCACTTGCCAAAATCATGGAAAAGTGTGTGCACAAACTACTAATGTACTATCTCACCCAGAATAAACTACTGACCAACTCTCAACATGGATTTAGACCTCATCACAGCACGACCACTGCCCTCATCTCTTTTACTGATAAAATCAACCATAACCGGAACAACAAAAAAATATCCTCAGCTCTCTTTCTGGACCTGTCGAAAGCCTTCGACATGGTGAACCATCAGCTACTTCTCCACACTCTGAAAACCCTGTACCTTGACAACACAGCTCTTGACTGGTTTCATGCCTACCTCTCTGGTAAACAGCAAGCAGTACTGTGGAAGAATAAGCTGTCTCGCCTGTTACCAAATACCATAGGAGTTCCTCAAGGCTCCATATTAGGACATCTTCTCTTTTCAGTCTTTATAAATGACCTCCATACAGTTATCCCTGAAGCCACCTGTATTCAGTATGCAGATGACCCAACTCTAATATGTTCCGATGACTCTCTAGCAAACCTACTAGCTACAACCCAGCTCAGTTTTACCACAGTCGAAAACTGGCTCTCAGATCATCATCTGATCTTAAACCCAAACAAAACCAAGCTATTTCTCTTCTACTCAATGAATAAATCCCCTCCTACACATTTTACTATACAATCCAACAATGGTACCATCATCTTCCCAGACTCCTACACAAAGCTACTAGGAGTTATCATTGACAATAAACTTAGATTCGATATGCATATCACCCAAACCATTAAGTCCGTAAACAAGAAACTTGGGTCCTTATACAGGATAAAAGCCTTCCTAACCCCAATAGCCAAAGCGGCCACTGCCTGCTCACACCTTCTCTCTACCCTTCTATATGCCTCTCCCGTGCTTACTAACATCAACAAATCTGACCTGAACAAACTCTCATGTTGTTATAATCATATTGCCAGATTTGTAACTGGCTTGCCCTATAGAACACACCACTGCTTTAACCTGAAAATACTTGGCTGGATAGAACTCCCAAACCTTCTCCAGCTGAACCAACTCATAGAAGCATTTAAAATTCTTAAACAACCTGATAACACCCCTGCACTGAAAAATATAATAATTCATTACACCAATCTAAGCTGCCTTCGCTCATCAAACAGACTCCTTGTCCAAACATTCAAATCCCACAACTTAGGCGATGACGCTCTGTTCGCCAACGCCATTGGAAAAATATGGAACTCCCTCCCCAACAACCTCATGCTTATTACTTCCCCAGCTCAATTCAAAAAGAGTCTACAACTCCATTTTAAGTCACATTGGCTTTGTCCATGCTCAAACCCAGACTAGCTCCTCTTCGTTAAACCAAGGCCATACTAATTTCTCAGGCCCAAAAGGACAACCTAGGGTGGGGATATGTAATCCAAAACATGTACATTGTATATTAGCCAAACTCTAATCTATAATCTGTCTTAATTATTTTGCTAGCATGTTTTTAAAGATCTGTATAATGAACTGTCATATGTTGTGTTTGTTAGAGCAAGGTAGTTTGTGGTAGTATGTAGTATGTAAATTGCTTTTTATTCTTTTCTATCTTAAACTCTAATATGTAACTATCTGTCATTGAGACTATGTTGGAGCTTTTCTCCCCGGGCCTCCGCTGAAAATGGACATGTATCCAGTCGGACTATCCCGGTCAACAAATGTAAAATAAAATAAATAAATAAAATAAAAATAAATACAATTTTGACCAGTCTGTTTCTGCACTACCACTTTTTGTATGTCTCTGTAGGGACAGCTGTCTTTTGATGATTTTTACTTCACAGAGTTTGCTACCAGTTCAACTTCAGTTCCTACTCTGACATCTCTTACAATAACAGTTTTCTTCTGACATATCATTTTAACCAATTTCTGGTAACACAGAGAATCCTATTTTGCCATTTAACCATAATGAAATTGTAGCTCATTTTGTAGTTCTATTTTACCTTCCTTTTCCAAATTTTGATTGCAGATCTCCACAAGATACTATCTTGCCACCGCCATACATGTACTGGATGGGTATATCGGTGTTGATGTGTTTCTTTTTATTTGGTCTATCAGACTGCCACACAGTGTCTAGAGATGCACCATCCTCCCAAATCCTTTCCTATTATAACAAGAGTTAAGTCAGAAGACACCCCACAACTGGATCAGTAATCAAGGAGCCTCAGTCCTCACTACTGGCAACAGTGGGGGACATACATTGGGAAAGACGACAAGTACACACACAGTAAAGTGCAATTTCCCTTAAGAGTACACAGAGACCACAGTCAGTCTGGGGCTGGTTTCTCCCTCTTTCTCCAGATCCCCAGTAAGACTCCCAATTGGCACAGGTATACAGTTGGGATCTCAGCTGAGTGGCCAAGCCAAGATCTCCATCACCTTCTGTGTCCAACCAGTGCTTTGTGTCCCTGCCCAAGTAGTTGGCACACACACACACACAGATACACACACACACACACACACACACACACACACACACACACACACACACACACACACACACACACACACACACACACACACACACACACACACACACACACACACACACACATACACACACACAAACACACACACACACACTCCTGAGAAAGGCTGGCACAGGTGTACTAGCCATGCCCCCTTTTGCCCAGACTAAAGGTAGTTATCACTACCACCAGCCAACTTCTTATTGGCTACTTTAAGGCCCTTAAGAAACAGTGTCCAATCTTACTGTGTAATATTACTATTAATACAAATGGTAGTTTGAGCAAGAGCAAGGCTATTAGGTGTGGCCCACAGTGTCACCATATAAATATGCAAGTACTCACAGAACTTAAATATCTCTAGACAGAGCAGCCACAATGAAAGGTTTAAATATATGTAATAATGATTAAAAGAACAAGACAATACTAAATATATTTACAGTGACACCAGAGTTCAAAACCACAGGAAATATTTAAAACAACATTGCAGGACAGTCTCATATAAATAAAGAAAAATATCTAAACTAATCTTTGCTATATTCTTGTCTATATCTAAGTGAATTACTATTCCCTAGTTAACTTGCTTACAGAGCAAAGCAAACAGGTGGTGAGTGGGTCTTGTTGCCAGGTCGAACACAGAATACAGAATGCTGTTTCTCACACAGAGATTTCAGATTAATATCTCAAATTTTACTGCTGGACTAGCTTGCAGAATAACATCATTTCTTGTCATCTGACTTCTAGTCCCCTCCTACCCCCTCCTTTCCAAGAATGGACTTTCAATAACAGACAACTGCTTGGACATGAATCAGATTTTGACCTGGATAACCATGAATTTTTAGCTAATAATTGGAATGATTCTTTTTTAGGGGAGGAAGAATTTCCAACTCTGAGGAGATCAGAGTGGATCAGGAATCAACGTTTTACGAGGGATCCCAATTATGGGAAACAACAAACTTTTCATCATCAACAGGGTACCAGCAGATCAAACATAGGTCATTACAGAGGATCTTAGACAGGGAATTGGGGAGGAATTAAATGTTAACTGTGACGTGTACTAGTATTGATAATGTTTTTTTTACTGCCACTCCTATCCATTCATTTAAACAATGAAGGTGACAAGTATACAATTTCACTGATCTTGATATTAGTGTTCATTTATATAATCTATTAGCTAAGGGGCCTACATTCACACCAAATTAATCAGCTAATCTAGTACACACATTGTTAGATTTAAAGCAATATATCAAGAAACTGAATTTGAACTGGTTGTTTCAAGGGGGTGAGAATGTCATACACCCTTTCAAAATCTGCAGTACTTATAATCCCCCTACTGTTCCTATTTTGGATACTTTTGAATGTGTGTATGAACTAGGTATTATGACATATTGTGAGAAAGTAGACATTTTAGTAAGAATAATATGTGCTCCGATGAATTGATCAAACTTGAATACTTGATTTCGAATACCAGTCTAAGAGTAATGAAACCAGATAAAGGGGGTGGGGTGGTCCTAATGTGGAAACATTTATAGGTCTTGTTTTATTACAACCTTCTATGTTGATGCTTTTTACATCAAAAACATCTTAGAGAAGATTTGGACACTTTTAGCAGGTGAAACTGATGTTAGAGGGTTTCTTGGTAAAAAAACAGTTTGTGTGTTTCAAAAGGGTAACAATATAAAAACCTTATTAGAACACCAAGGTAAATCATATAATGATTATGCAAAGAAAATATTAGAGATTTTGGAGACTGCTACATATGACTGCAGTTCGTTGAATGAGCTGAACGGTGCCTATAGGAAAATTAGAGGGCATTTACAAGATTTGTTCATCGATGGGCTTATTAAAGTTGAAGAATCAATTTTTGTCCATAGATTATCCTATCACTCCCACCATTTATGGGCTACCAAAGATACATAAAGATGTACATCAGCCCCCTTTTTGCCCCATTTTGGATGCCAGAGGTTCCATTACACAAAAAATAGCAAAATACATTGACATTCAGGTCAAAAAACTGTTAAATATGGAACTTTTACTGTGTAGAGATTCATGGGACTTTTTGAAAAAGATCAATTCTAGTGACTTTTGATTGGTCCTTTATTTTTATAACTGTTGATGTAAAAGACCTTTACACTGTTATTCCCCACGATCTGGGGATTCAATGGTTTTGTGAATATCTGGGAAATAAACACGTCACAGGATAAAATTAATACATTTGAGCAGTTACTAGAAATGGTCTTAAAAATAACTTTATTCTATTTGAAAGACAACTTTATGTCCAAAAAGAAAGGATTGCGATGGGGACAGCATGTGGTGGCATGTATGCAAATGTTGTCACGCTTAAATGGGAGAAAAGATTTTTAATGAAAGCCCAGTTTTTCCCATTCTGCCATCTATATAGCTGCTTCTTGGACAATATATTTATCGTTTGGGAAGGACCTAAGCAATTAATTGACTCATTCCTTGAATACATCAATAATTCCACTTCTTTTTTAAAATTCACACATACTGTAAATGAAACAGAAATAACTTACCTGGTCATCCTACTTAAGAAAGATATCCAGAATAGTAGGTTTGTGTCATAAAGCAACCTATTCCAATAATTTTCTGCATTATACAAGTTGCCATCCTTATACTCAAAAAAGAGGTGTCCTAAAAGGGCAATTTGTCACAGCTGCCCATATGGTTACTCTGTTTGACAATTTTTTGGAAGAATGTCAAAAAGTGAGTAGTATGTTTATTAGGAGGGATTATCCATACCCCTTGGTGGAGAATATCATGAAAGAGGTGATTCTGAAAACAGAAAGTGGGAATTTCACCCCCCTTTTGAATACAGGTATTAACCTATGTGATAATGACACCTTGATACCTTCAGATACGAATGGTCAGGTGTTACAGCTATTGTTGTAGGGAACTATCATGAAGGGGTTGATAAAGATAAAAATAAAAACAATTATAGGTCTTGTTTTATTACAACTTTCTCTGTTGATGCTTATTACATCAAAAACATCCAGGTGAAACTGATGTAAGAGGGATTCTGGGTGAAAAAACAGTTTGTGTGTTTCGAAAGGGTAACAATATAAAAACCTTATTAGAACACCAAGGTAAATCATATAAAGCAGGCCACATGTACAAATGTGGTTCCTGCAAATTCTGTCCCTATACATTGGAAGTGAATGAAATTAACATCAAGGGGACGAGAATTAGGATGAGAGATAGGTTTAGCTGTACCACAGAAAAAGTTGTTTATTGCGCCCTATGTGAATTTTGTCCCTGTTTTTACATACTTAAAAACAAAATTGGGGAACATTTAAGGAATATCGGGGACCGTCTTGAAACTAATGCTGTAGCTAAGAATATCATACAACAACCTGAACATAAATTCAAGTTCATAGCTCTTGATGTAGTCAACCCCTCATGTAGAGGGGGTGCATGACCATACCTATTAGAGAAAGTTGAATTGAGCTGGCAGATTCACCTAGATTCTATACACTAGCCTGGGTTAAATGAATGTCTATCTATTGCCAGCATTTTAAAACTTAATGCATTGAATAGATAAACCTGTTTTAATGTAGGCAATTTATATCATTATTTTATTAGATTTGTATAGACTTTTATATTTTCCATAAGACTGGTGTCAACATGTTTTTTAATTGTTAGGTGTTAATGTAAAATATGTGTTTTTCTGCCTTTTGTGCATATTCTCCTTTTAACAATGTAGTTTTAAAATGCATTTTTAGTAATGAATGTTATCAATGATTTAAGATGCACTTTTCCTTTAACTTTGCACTAGGAAGTGATGTCATGTTATTTGAGTATTTATTCAGGTAGTTTGTTTCTTGTATTGTCTGATGAAGTTCCTGGTTAAACATAATTTGGAATGAAAGCACTTCCACAAGGCTGGATTAAAAAATGTGGTTCCTGCTTGTATCCTGCTTGAGCTCTTTTGCTGTTTTTTTTTTTGTGGTTTTGCTCCTGTTTGTGAATTCCCAGCCCAAATCAACCATTGATGGCAGCTGGTAACATTTAGCATCTACCTGTAAAAATACATAGACAAGGGCTTTTCCTCAGATCTTTGGCAAATGCTGGAAGTCATAAAATAATAAAACACTTCCAAGACAATACAGGAATCCTCTCAGCACAGACGCTGCCATAAAGTAATTTACTTTCATCTATTTTTCTAAAATTTACTAGACTGAGGTTAACCTCCTATATCCCAATTTCCACTGTTAAAATACATAATCCAGTATTTAGTTTTACATTTGTCAACCAGGTTAGTCCGACTGGGACCAGATAGCCCTTTTTCAGCAGAGACCTGAGGAGAAAAGCTCCAGGAAAGTAATTAAAAAATAAGAAAACAAAAAACTAACAATTCAAATTGTAAGATACTCAACAGTACAAAAACAGAGAGAAATATACGATATGAATATATACAAGGCAAAAGTACCGTATTTTAAGATTGCAGTAGCAGTATGTTTGAAAAATTTAGTTAGAATTAAGTTATTTACAAGGAATGTAGCAATGCCTAAAATAAAAGCAATTCAGAGTAACATCATGACATAGTACAGCAAAGATGCATTTAATAGCATAGGTACTAAATGCAGACAGAGTAATATATGTAGAAGTTTACGTAGATACCTAGCAGATATGTTAATTGAGAGAAGAAGAAAAATTCATTAGGTAATTTCCTGTCAAGTACAGATCCACGCATGTTGGAAATGAATTTTTAGTTGCTTTTTGAATTCACCACTTTTGGTATTAAAGCGAAAGAACAATGGGGGTCTGTTCCATGAGCATGCAATTGAATGTAAAGAATGTTTCCAATATTTTTGTTTGGCTTGGTCACCTGCAGATTGTTGTGTGCTTCTGAGGTCACGATTGGGTGTCTAGGGTGTAATTATGGATGTAAGGGTAAGGCAGAAGTTGGGGCTATTTAGGATGCTGTGTGAACTTTGTAGTCATGATATTTGAAGCATGTGGGTGAGCTCAAGCCATCTTAAGCTTTTCAAGGATATACAATGATGGGATTTGTAGCTATTACTGGCTGCAAATCTGTCTGTTATGTTAGAGGTGGTTTCTAGTTTGGTTAAGAGATTATTTTGGAGGTTAGTAAGTATGGGAGCAGCATACAACAGGCATGGTAGAATAAATGCTTGAGCCAGTATAGGTCTAGATTTGTTAGGTATATATTTGTTGTTGCGGTATAGAAGACCTAGTTTTTTGATTGGACTTTCTGATACAGTTTAAGATATGTAGGTCAAATTTTAATTGGTTGTCTAGAGTAATGCCTAGCAATTTGGTGTTTGAGTCGGTGGTGATAATTGTATTATCTAAGGATGAGATGGTGAAGTTGTCTTTAGCTAGTTTGAGTTTATTTTGGAAGAAAAGGAGAAGTTTGGTCTTATTGGGGTTGAGAAGCATGTTGTTTTCAGTTAGCCACTGTTCTATTAGGTGCACAGATTGCTGAGTGACAGCATGGGTATTCTGCATATCGTCTGAGGTGTTAATAATTGTGGAATCATCTGCGTACTATATTAAGGTAGAGTGGGGGCAGGAGACATGGAGGTTATTTGTAAATATATTAAAAAGTAGGGGGGGCAGGATAGAACCCTGGGTAACCCCAACCTTAGCAAGATGGAAAAAGGAGAAGGATGTTTGCCATCTGACAAACTGATATCTGTTTAAGAGGTAGCTGTTAAACCAGGAGGTAGTGGAGGTAGAGAGTTGTAGGTTGGAAAGTTTGTTTAGGAGGATGGGATGGGAAACGGTATCAAATGCTTTGGATAGGGTACACTGTGGTTACATTTCAAACAGCACTTTAATACTGAAAATCAGTTTAAGATATACAAAAAATTAGTAGCAATATTGTCCCAGAAAAATATACCAATCCAAACTGATGTTTCCAAACCTCAGGCCCAAAAACCTGTTGCCAATTGTGCTGCAGTTAGGTTTTGGCCAAGTCCAAAAACCTGTAGTCCAAACCGATAGAAGATCGAACATAAGGCCATACAGGAATTGGAAAGTAATCAGGAATTGGTCATTCTGCCTGCAGACAAGGGTGGGGTGGTGGTTGTGATAGACTGGACACAATATAATTCTGAAGAAGGCAAGCAACTAAAGGATGGGTGGTATTATATATGTATGCCATTAGACCCAACCTTCAGGTTCAAGAAGCAGATTGATGAATTTTTGTTGTCTGCCAAGGAGGAGGGCATTATAACTGACACCACTCTATATCATTTAACTGTGTCTGATCCTATGAGCCAATTTATCTATTTTCTTCCTAAAATACATAAGGATCTTCACCACTCACCAGGTAGGCCCATTGTCTTGTGTAGGGGCTCCATTACAGAACCGCTTTCACAATTCCTCACAAAATATTTGCAACCTTTATTAAGATGTGTTTGGTCCAGAATTCAGGATACTACAGAATTCCTACAAATTATCTCTGAGATGCAGTTGGAACCAGGATAGTGGTTATGCACTCTAGATGTCTCCTCATTATACACCAATATTCCTCAATGGGCAGGGTTAGAAGCACTTGAATATTAGCTTTACAAGTCAAAACTCTATCCACCAGGGTTCAACACCTTCTTGATCTGCCTTGCGGAACACGTTTTGACCAAAAACGTGTTCTATTATCAAAATAAATGCTATTGGCAGGTCCAGGGTACAGCTATGGGGGCATCTTTTGCCCCAATTTATGCTGACCTTTTTATGGCCCATTTAGAAGAACATGTGATTTACGACAACACACATAACATTTACCTAGAGGATACTGACATTTGGAGACAATATCTTGATGACTGCTGACTAGTATGCAGATCTGATGAAGAATATCTAATGGAGTTTGTGGGGTACCTCAATGACAACAAATGGGGCATACAGTTTACAGCTAATTATAACATTCAAAAAATCACTTTTCTGGATGTTTTGATCACCAGGAATGCTGACCATATCCTAGAAATAGAGGTCTATCGGAAATGCCCACAATATAATTCTCTTCTCCATGCTTCCAGTTTTCATCCACCACACATCTCCAGGAGCATTCCAAAATCACAGTTTCTAAAGGATGAAGCGAATATGCTCACATCCAGCCACCTATGAACATTTTAAGGAGGATTTAATGACCAGATTCAAGGACAGGAGTTACAAAATGGGTAACATCCTCAATGCCAGTAACTGGGTATCTACATTAGATAGGAGAGATCTTTTGAGATATAACGAGAAAGAACCAGGGAATGAATCTGTGATTCATCTGATAACTATGTATAGGAGGAACACCGAAGTGAAATTAAACAGTGTCCAAAGGCATTGGAACATCATGTTAGCAGATAGCAAGCTTTTGGGTTTCCTTCTGGATAGATGTCCTTTCTCCTTTTGAAGAGGCAGAAATATAGGATCACACTTCAGTCACTACAAGCACAATCCCAGGACTAAACAAGATCCTACACAAAGAACTCTGACTGGCAATCTACTCGTGGGCTGTGTCCCTTGTGTACATTGTACCCATTGTGAGAGGGTTATCAAATCCAAGCAGTTTACCAATAAAAATACTGGAAACATATATGACATTCTTTTTTTGCCAGTTGTGGTACCGATTGGGTAATCTATCTTGCAACATGCACCTGTTCAGCATTGTATGTAGGCCAAACCTGCAGACCTCTAAGGTTACAAATATCAGAAAACTGCAGTGACATAAGAACCAAAAAGATTAGCAATGCTCTATGCAAACACTCAGTGACACATAGGAATGCATATTTTAGACGGATGGTTATTGAGAAAGTCATGGCCAGTAGGACCAATAAAGCCAGATGGCACACAATATTAAACACTAAGGAAAAGGAATGCATCACTAAGTTGGGTGGTTTATTTCCTCCTGGTTTCAATGAGTACTTTTGAACGATCAATAAGCTACAACTTTGTTAACATGTTAAACTATAGAATGGAGCAATGGAATTATTGATTTATATTACACTGATGAAGGCTACGTGCTTTTTATAGCCAAAACCGGTTTGTTATTTGCTCCTATTTCATGTTTTTACATGATGTAATTTGATTAAATATTGAACTGCCATAGTTTTCTGGCTCCTCTTTTGTATCAATGGTATTTCAGTATTTTGGGGTTGTGCAGTTGTCGTATGTGCAAGGGCTGCTTTGTTTCACTTTATTCTGTATATTGTCTGAGGTGTTAATAATTGTGGAATCGTCTGTCTACTATATTAAGGTAGAGTGCGGGCAGGAGACATGGAGGTTATTTGTAAATATATTAAAAAGTAGGGAGCCCAGGATAGAACCCTGGGTAACCCCAGCCTTAATAAGATGGAAAGAGGAGAAGGATGTTTGCCATCTGACAAACTGATATCTGTTTGAGAGGTAGCTGTTAAACCAGGAGGTAATGGAGGTAGAGAGGTGTAGGTTGGAAAGTTTGTTTAGGAGGATGGGATGGGAAATGGTATCAAATGCTTTGGATAGGGTACACTGTGGTTACATTTCAAAAAGCACTTTGCAAATGCCTTCAAGCAGTTCAATATACACATGACATACAGTTCTAATAAATTTGTAAAACGAGCATCTTATATACATCGTGTTGATTTTCACAAATGACATATCATTATTTACAAAATTCCAGATAGCTGGGCTGGCAGTATCTCACTTTGCCACATCAGGTACCACAGTTACAGATTGCAAATGTTTTCATAAAACTGTTTGAATTTCAACATGTGGGATTAGACATTCCTTTTTATCACCACAAATAAGTATCACCTCTACCTTTCTTTACCAACCATGTGCTTACATATCTACAGGCCTTTAGCAAAGGTAATCAGACTTCTAGAATCCAGCAAAGCTTGACCTTCTTTCCCTTCCACAAATATAGTAAACTTTATTACAATAAAATCATAGAATGTAGATTCAGAAACACTAGCTTCAGTTTGATCATACTCCATAAGAAACATTTTCATTGTAGCATGCATACTAATTTTTGCATTTCTAATACTGGAATTAAACTTACTGCTACAAGAATAGAATATGGATATGTACCTTTCCCTCCACATCTGAAACAAGTTAATTCATTGATTGATCGTTTGTTTTTTTACAGAAAGTTGTGCATTTCTTAATGCAATTTTAAACTTAGAAGCAAACAATTTAATGTTCTGCTAGAGCTACCAACTCGTAATTCTTGGGATCACTTTACAACACTCACTTTCTCATATTATTAGATGTTTTAACGCTGTCCATTGCTAGAATGCCTAACACATTGTTAAAAATCTCTTGGTCAACAGATCAATGATCAAGGCTTTAAAGTCAATATTCCCTAGATCAGCCTTATAAAATGAGAAAAATATGACATAACAGACAGAAAGTAAAATAATAATAATAATAATAATTATTATTATAATAACAAATTACAAGCATTAGCATACAGTAATATACTAAAAACTTTTGTGAGCATGTTTGTCTGCAATAAAGTGAATTCATCAGATAATTAAAACCAGAAGGTCTATTTTTAACTTATAATAACCAAACATCACAGGGCACTAAAAGCAGCCCATCAACTGAAGACTAAAACAGAACATATTGGTGATGAATGAGTAAAAAATACATGGACACTTATTGCTTAAGTGAAAATTTCCTTAACACAGCCTTAAAATCAGCATGTCTCTTCAGCCTAGGATATACATAACCACTGAATGTGCCATTTATGCTCATAAAAATCCAATTAATTCTGTAAATCTATATTCTAATATCTAATTCTGTCCAACACACAAAAATTAATCTTTTGAAAATGATGCATGTTTAACTGTGTTTAAAAAGGACACTTTTTATTGTGAACATGAATATTCTTCTGTGTGATGGATGAAATTAGCTTAGATATTATGTAGTAGGGATTTATAAAACAAACCGGAATTTTATGAGTATGAATGATAAGTTAAGTTAAATGTTTATGTATACCAACTTAGCAATGGCATTTTGGATAGATTCCCAAAGATTAGCCTCTAAGGGAGGTGGAAATATAAGAGCCCCTGGTGAGTGGTCCAAGTAAAACCTGCTCTGCACCTTGAAAAGGAATGCAGTTTGTAGTGTTTAGTGAAGCTATGAACAGAAGATCAGATTGCTACCTCTAGAATGCTTATAGAGGACAAGGCCTAGTTGAGTACGCCTTAACCTTGTCTTAAGAGATTTATCATGATGGGACAGAAAAAGAATAGCAGAGGACAACCATCATGTAATAGTCTACAGAGACAGGATGGCCTTTTGTTGCCCCTGTATAGGAGACAAACTGCTAATCAGCATTCCTAAAGGGCAGTGTTCTTTCAAGGTAACACCTGAACTGCCTGTGTGTACCCAAGGTATCTAAAATTATTTCTCCTTTGTCTTTTGGATCAGGATAGAACACTGGGAGATTGATAGCTTGATTCAAGGTAAATATAGAAAGAACTTTAGGCATGAATGATGGATTAATGTGTAGCACAAACTTGCCCTTGTAAGAAATCAGTCAAGGCTGACCTATCATGAGATTTTGCTGATCACAGACTCACACTGCAGATATCAGAGCAATGTGCAAAACAGTCTTCCAAGTAATCAACAGTAAATCTTCCTGAGAGGCAGGTTCAAAAGGACGTAAGGTCGATCTTTCAAGAACAAAGTCAAGATCCCAGGGAAGAGGAATTTGCTTTTGAGGGGGACGCATGTACAACATTCCATTCATAAAGCATTTGACCACATAAAGAGACATAACAGGGGTTACATGGGCAGATAATTTGATATGGTCAGAAAATGCACTTTGAAAGAAGGGTAGGACAAACCATCTTGAAGCAGCTCACACAAATATTTCAAAACCACAGGGGTTAAAACCCTTTCAGGATTACTGTTACTAGAAAACCTCTTCCATTAGTAGACATACGATTTTCTAGTTGTAGGTTCTCTTGCTTCTTCACCTGTTTCACATCCTCATGGAGCAAGTACCTAAAAGATAACAAAATAGAATCATCCAGGCTGGCAGTTACAACTGCTCTAAGTTGGAGTGATCCTGTGTGAGCAGATCCAGTGTGTGAGGAAGCTTGTGATAACTGTCCATGGCAAATTCCATTAAAAGTGAGAACCAACTCTGCATGGGCCAAAAGGGGATTATTACCACAACAATCTTTGTTAATTCCTTCTAAATCTTTAGAAGTACCTTGGGAATCACTGGAAAAGTTGGAAATCCATATATGAACATTCCCGACATGGGAATAATACAGAGTCTGAGTTCCATATATGGAAGGATGTCTTGAACAGATTTTGTTCAGTTGTCTGTTTTGAAAGGAGGTGAACAGAGTCCAACCACCCATACCCCACATCTGTATCAAGTACTGAAAAACCTCTACCCACTACTTCCACCCATGATGGTCTGTCCAGGATCTGCATAGTCTGTCTGCCACTGTGTTTTCCTCTGACAGAATGTATGAGGTTTGAAAAATCAGAAAATTCTGCAGAGCCAGCTCACAGCCTATCACTGCTAACCAGCTAATAGGGTATGACCTTTTACCCCCTTGCTTGTTCAGGTGGCATGACACAGTAGTGTTGTCTGTGACCACAAAAAGAGGACCCAGAGTCCATAATTTGCGAATAATTTTTAAGGCATAAATCACTGCCAACATATCTTTGAGTATGCCTTGGTGTGTTCTGAGGAACCCACAAGCCTTGCACTTGAACTCATATGGACACTGCTCCCCATGCAAAACCAGAAGAGCCCATCTGGAGAGATAGGACTGAGATCTGAAGAGAAAAAAGGAGTCCTGGATTCAGAAACAGTTTTCCTTCGGGTGTATATTAGAACATCAACAAAGCTGTTAATCGAACGGCTTTATAATCAGAAATGCTGGTAATAGAAGTTTGTTTTGTGAGACTGCGGTACAGTAAAGACTGGAAAATTTGCCCTTTCCTCACTGCAGTCCGATCTTGGAGTTGGTATATACAATTAGTGGGGTTGTGGGGGACACAGCCCCCACAAAAGCGAGTTCTATTACCGGCATTTTTGATTATAAAGCCATTTGATTAATGACTTTGTCGATGTTCTAATACAGACCTGATCTTTCCACCACTGCAGTTCCTTTTTTACAAATTCCAGTACCAGTACCTGAAAATCCAAAGGATGAAGGTGCTGGGTCCAATAATTCTTCAAGTACCACTGAATTTTCTCATGTGTAGTCTGGCAAGTGGTATCATATGGATCATTGATGCCAACAGGGCTAGACATTTTCGGAACTCTCTTGCTGAGGCCATGTCTAGAAGAGAGAGATCCAAGAAGATGCCCTAATAAGTCTTTTCTTCTAGCAGGAAGGTCATTCTTTTTACTGTGTCGATCCAACACCCTAGGAAATCAATTAATTAAGAGGGTACAAAGAAGGACTTTTGAAAGTTTCTGGGAAAGAAGGGACGCAACCTTGTCTAAGGAGTCCAACCACCCATACCTCTCAACTGTACAGATTTTTGCAGGATATCGAGATTTTTATCTCATATTTTGGTCCATTTTTCATAAAAGTGTGGTTTTCTGGCAAAATAGTGGCACATTATTAAAGACTGAAGTTAGAAAATAATGACAGACATTTGAGTCTTAGACTTTATACCCTTCAGAAAATTCATGCTAATGCAAAACTTGTTAACCTATCAACTTTCTAAGTTTGTAAGAGCAATATTAAACAAAAAAAAAATTGTCCCTATTTTTTTGGCCTTTCCCCCACTTTTATTTATGGCTCTGCCCAGATTTTTTGCTGAGTGGTATTTCTTGTTGAGATGTATGTCTGGATACAGAATTTGCACAAATCAGCAAGTTGTCCAGATAGGAAAATTGTGGATGCCTAGAATTCTACAATAGGCCACCACAGGGGCCAGGTATTTTGTAAACAAATGAGGTGCAGTAGATAGCCCAAAGGATAATGCAGAAAACTGATAATGTAAGTCAGACACAACAAATCTCTCTGAAATTGGGAGCAATAGGAATATGATGATAAGTGTCCTTGAGAGTTAGTCACCATGAAATAGTGCTCTGGAAGCAAAGCTAGGACAGAGAGTAAGATGAACATTTTGAATTTTGGATCTTTTACAAAGATTTCTAGATTTAACAAATCTAGAACAGGTCTCTGGAAGTGTTCCTATTTTGATATGAAAAGCATTCTGGAGTAAAATCCTTTGCCTTTGCCCATCATAGGCACGAGTTCTATGAGCTCTGTTTTTACCATGTGATGAAGCACTGGAGATAACAGCTGTCTGGTCTGTTAGGTAAGGGGGAAATTCCCATGAAAGGGGGACGATTTTCTTTTCACTGCCAAGGATATAATCTCTGAATTATTCACAGAACCCATTTGCCTAAGACTATTTGTGGCCATGCTGCAGGACTGAGAGAAAGCCTGGGGGAAGAAGGAAAAGAAGGAAGGGCAGAAGAGGGATCAGTCATACCCTATGCTTCAACATAGTCATTCCTTTCTAGGGAGTTCATCTGTTTTTACAAAGCAACCCTTCTTGTTTGGTTTTGAAGACTTATCTTCCTGCCATTTCCTTTTGAATCCTTGACTTTTGCTTGCCTGTGATTTCTACCCCTTGAAGGAAGAAGCCTTGTTATAGGAGAATGTGGGTAACTAAAACTTCCTAGATACCCCATGCATTGATTTCCCTCTGTCTGAAAATCTATGCAACACAGAGCCCAAACACCAATCCATAACTTAAAGGTGCATTTGCAATTTTGACTATTAAATTATCAGAGAAGTTCTGATTATGTAACCGAGCATACAGCCCTAATACACGAGAAGAGGCAGCTTTTCTAGATGAAGGTGCTGCACATTCAAGCACACCTCTCAAAGTATGTTTCAAAACATTAAATTAGAAACAATTTCATTCATATAAAACTTTTGATCTGCATGTAAGAACGTAGCAAAATCAACCAAACTGCACTCCCTGTGTAAAATAAATTTGTATATATAGCCTTAATAATTTAATATTCTAAAGGCTAGATTACTAGAAAGAGACATCCTTTCACCATGAAGATCTAACAATTCCCCTCTTTACTGGGGGCATTGGATTAAATGAAGCTAAGGACTTTTTAAGCCTTTTGACAAGGCAATTGGGGAGTCTGCAGATGAGTGAGGGGTAAAAAGAGAAAAGAAGCATGTCATATCTGAGAAGAACCTATATTTTCTCTGATCTTTTCTACAGACTGCTGGATTAGATACTGGTATCCTGCAGGCAGCTTTATAAACATTATCCAAGGCTGGTGGGGGGAAGGTGCTACAGAATACTGGCGTAGTCCCCAGTTGCTCCCAAGCAAAATCATCACTAAATCTCGCAATCATCTAAGGAAAAGTGAACACTAGTTTGAACCTTCTAAGGAATCAGAGTTACTGGAGTCAGTGTCAAGAAGAAATCATCATTGTTCTCATCAGATTCCCCATCACTTTCTGAAACAACAGTAAGGTTTCTAGCCAAACTAGCATTAGCACTATGTATGGGAACACAACAACCAGAATTAGCTGTCTGAAGAACACTTTTAGCCACGGAAGCCACATCATTCTTATAAACACCTATAATCTGATGACCAGCTGGATGATGAAGCTTCTGTTCCTTTTTCTTGTGAACTTCACTGCTTGATAAAATATCTGGGCACTGTTATGTTTAGAAAGGGGCCTCTTACCTGGACTACTCCTGCACTTAAAGGGTTTGGTTCTCCTATACCTGAACCAGGTACTGGAACAGCACCAAAGGATGTGTCAAACCCCCATTCCATAGTGGCCAGCAAAGCTACACTAGATGGAGGCAAGCCAAAGGGTAAGTCGTCTGCAGGCTGAGCAGTGGCCCTGACAGAATAACTAACCTTAGGCTTAGGCATAATTTTATTTTATTTTTTTCTTTTAGGTACAACTGGATTTGATGGGGGAGTACCAGAGTTAGGACTCATCAAGTTAGAGGAGATAAAATCATCCAGAATAATAAACTAACACTACTGGAAAATGAATCACAATAAACACTTAAAGTTTCTAGTAACAAGTGTGTTCCCATACAACTAAACTTTGACAAACTGTGTTATTAACATAAAAAAGATTGAAATGTGTTGAAATAAGTTAAGAAAAATTCCAGTACACAAAGTCCAAACACCACAGTAACCAATGTATCAAACCAGTGTTAAAATTTATCTCCACACATGTTAAACATGGTAAACTGCCATAAACTATGTTCTTGTCAGAGAGAGTAAAATTAACAAAGTACATTCAAATTACTTAATTCATTGTAAAATTGTGATCTGATGTTAAAAACACACAGAGCATAGTTTCATAGGTTCATAGGTAGGTACTAGGCTATCGGCCCAAGAGCCTATGTAAGCCTAGCCAACAAGGTTCCCTGGCTTAAGCCACCCAAGAAAGTTATTTTCCTGTGCCACTCTTGAGCAGAGACACAGAAGTGATCCCCGGGGTGTATTTCCTATTTCCCATCCACTCATCAAGATTTTTCTTGAGAGTGCTAATGAAGAACTTTGCTTGACACAGATGGATAGCCTGTTCCAGAGTATGGGAAGTCCCTGGGACAGGAATCTATCCCTCCAGCATGTCCTGTTTATTGTGGTGACAAGGTATAGGTCCCTAGAGTGTGTAGCTCAGAGGGATTGGGATTTCTTTAGGTGTAGCATGTCCAACAGCTCTGGGTTTGACATAGCTTTATATGTTAGGCAGAGATCACCTTGGAGTAGGTGATATGCTATGGAGTAAAGCTGGAGTTTTTTGAGGCGGTCAGTGTAGGGCATTTGTTTGAGGCCAGTAATCCTCTTTGTGAGGTACTTCTGTGGCCTTTCCAGCTGTTGCAGATGTCTTGTGAGGTAGATTCCAAAAGGGGCATTGTACTCTATAATGGGTCTAATGAGTGTCGACTAGAGGGGAACAATGACCTCTTTTTTCCTGGATGAAAACCCTTTTATGATAAGGTGTGCCACGTAGAAGGACTTCCTGACTACTGTGGTGATGTGACTATCAAAGGAGAGACTACTGTCCACCTGGGTCCCAAGGTCTCATCACACATTCGATGTTAAGTAGATTGCTGCCTATGTGGTAGTTCATGGGTACAGAGATTTTACCAAAGGGGATGACACTGCACGTTTTGGCATTGAGCTTGAGGCTATGGCTCTGAAACCAGGCATCTGTCTCAGCGAGGCCCTTCTGTAGGATGTCCACATCATTTGGGGACTTGACTATGGCTCCTAGTTTGCAGTCATCTGCGAACTTCGTTAGCCAGAGGCCTTCTGTGTTAGCCTGTACTTCAGAGAAGTAGATACCAAACAGGAGAGGTCCCAGGATGGAACCCTGTGGTACTCCACTTGTCACTGCTTTGAGGTCAGATTTGGAGACTGCAACTTTTACAGTGTGGGTTCTGTCAGTGAGCCAGTTGGCAACCCATCTTGTGACATAGAGATTTATACCTAGTTTAGTGAGTTTAGCTGTAATTCCAGAATGGGGGATGGTGTTGAAAGCCTTGGCGAGGTCAAAATAGGCTGTGTGAACCACCTTACCCTCATCTATGGCTTTAGTGACTGCCTCAAAGAATTCGATCAGGTTCAGGAGGCATGATCTGCCTTTCACAAACCTGAACTGGGTGGGATCCAGAGTATGGAGGTTATCAATGTCTTTGTTTATGTGTTCCATGATGATACGTTCCATGGCCTTGCAAACCAGGCTATCAGGCTAATAGGTTGATAGTTCCCAGGATCAGCGGTGGCTCCCTCTTTTTGGAGTGGGATAACTGTTGCTGTGTGCCATTCAGTGGGCACAAAGCATGATGTGAGGCTATTACTGAACATGGTGCTTAAGTGGGGCGCCAGTTTGTTCTGAAGTTCGTGTAAAATGCAGCCTGGGATGTTGTCCTGTCACATGGATGCTGTGTTTTTGGCTTTAGAGAGTGCAGATTTTACCTGTGTAGTTGTGATTACAGGGACTCTGCATTCTTCCTGTATAGATATGGAACCTTTAGGGAGTGGGGGGGGAGTAAAGTTAGCACTGAACCTATCTGCCAGGATGTTGGCAATATCAGTTCTGGTTCTGTAATTTTCATGCCGTTGTGCTATAATTCAGAGCAGATCTGGGTGTTGCCATTGAGATTCTTGACATAGCTATAGAATGCTTTGTGGTTGTCCTTAGAGTTAGTGGTGATTTTGTTTTCATAGCTAGCTTTGGAGGATCTTATAAGGGATCTCAGCTTCTTACTGAGGCTGATCAGGGAGCTCCTCCACTCATGGGATTTTACTCTCTTTTGCAACAGTTTCTTCCTTCTGTTGTACAGTTTGTTTATTGCCCGGGACCACCAGATCGGCTTCCTTTTTCTGGAGGATAACGTCTTGGTTCTGTTTGGGATAGCACGATCCATGCACTTGTCTAAGTACTCATAGAGTGCATTTGTGTAGGATTCAGCATTTGTAACTGTATTGTCCATCTGCATGGGTGTCATGAATTTCACCACTTCTGTCTTAAGAAGCATGAAGTTATCTTTGGAGAAATGTTTTACCGTGGTTTCCTTAATGGGGGGTGGGGGATGGGATGTGGATATCAAGGGTGAGTTGACTTCAGGTGTGGAACACCGGTCATTCATGTTGTAATGACTAGGTCTTGGATATTGTTGCCCCTGGTGGGGGTGTGGATAAGTTGATCCAGGGCATTGGAGTTTACGAATTCCAGAAAACGTTGAGTGAAGAAGTTGGTACACGAGTAGTTTTCCCAGTTAATGGTGGGGTAGTTGAAGTCGCCCATTATTAGGGTGTTTGGTTGGACCCTAATATTTTACAATACATCAAGAAAAGAGGAGCGGGAATACTGGGGCATGGTGGGGAATCTATAGCAAGCTACAATTTAGATTGCAGTTTTGCCCAGAGTTAGTTGCACTTGGATAACCTCGGATGCATTATGCTGAGCAACTAGCCTGGAGGTGTGGATATCCTTAATGAATATGGTCACACCTCCACCTTTGGTGTTTCAGTCCAGGTTACATGGCCGAAAAGTGTGGTATGAGTTATAGCCTGGTTGTGCAGGGGTGCTCCCTGGAGCCTTGAACCAGGTCTCAGTCACTGCATACATATCAATGTTCTCCATTTTAAGGAGTGCCTTGAGTGAGTGCATTTTGAGATTTAGACTTCTAGCACTGAGTACCATTACCCTCAGTTTTTGCTTGCCTGTTCCTGTTACAGTGGTGAATTTGTTATTTGAACCTTGCCTAAAAAAGGCACTATAGGGGCAGCAAGAGCCTTAGCCAGTATCCAGAATCCCAGGGATGACAGGTGCAGGCCACCTGTGGCAAAGCATTGTGGTCTGTCAACCATGTCATCCCAAGTAGACAGATACTGGATCCCCTTAGAATGACACCAGAAGCTTAGCCAATTGTTGAAGTCAATCAATTTTGTCCTTGTACTGTAGTATCATTCTGGGCAATGGCAGAATGCTACTCAGGGCTAGGGTCATACCTGCCTGGGATACAAGATCAGAGAGCTCTTCCATGTCTGTTTTCATGTAGTCCAGGGAGGTACATCTCAGGTCATTCACACCAACATGGACAATGACAGAGTCATATTTGTACTTGTTGCAGAGTGACCTGAGTGCATGGGTATGTGGCGGATCCTGGTTCCCGACAGGCAGCTGACAGTAACCTTTTCCTTGTTTAGCCTGGTGAGTGGGACATCAGTGTGCCTGACTATAGAGTCACCTATGACTAGTGTGTTGGGTACGTTGTTTTGCCTTATTGGCTGTGGTTGAGTGGCACATTGAGTCTGTGGGCTATGTGTCATTTGGGTTGTGTTGGGGGATGGAGGTTGCTTGCATTTCTGCTTTGGAGGTCTCTGTTGCTTAGACAGATTATTACTGAGAGCCTCTGCGAATGTTTTTGTGTTACTATGTGTGGATTTTGGTGGTGTAGATTTAGTGAGACTATGTGATGAGTGTGGTGTGGTGCAAATGTTTACCTTCTCCTCATGACTGTCAAGTTCAGTCTTGGTTGGAGAGAGCTTTACCTCCAGTTTGGCTAGATAAGTGCATCTCTCACAGGTTGTAGTGTTGGGTGGTAGGAGGAGAGGGTTGTCTGTGTACATGAGGCAATTTGTACATTGCCTCAAGATGCCCAGATTCATCAGATAGAAATGAGAGAACACTGGGAGCTGACCCTTGCAAATGCCTGAATAAAAAAAAAAATTCCTCTAGATAAGTGAGGAAAGTGAGTACAAGAGCTGCTTTTCTCTAAGGAAGTGAGAAAAGTAAGTACAAAAACTGTTTTCATCTAGGTAATGAGGAAGGTTGACTGCATAGTAATTAGTAGCTTATTTAGTGCTTACAAGTTCTGAACAAGTGCTGAGCACGAATAAGCAAATTTAAGTGCTTAAACTAAGAATCTGTATCTGCACTAGACGAGTTACAGAACAGAAACAAGTGCAAATGCAGGCTTTCAAATCAGAAAGTTGAGAGAGACAGAAGAGATTGCCCAAACGGCCAATAACTACAATTTCTGGGCCAGAACCATTCCTTATGTGGTAGACAGGTTACTTAGTGCTTACCACTGCCACTGATAAGCTAGACCGCTTCCCTCCAACACAGAAAGGCTTCAGAGGCTCAGAAGCTTACATACAGTCCTGGATACAGCAAATCTGTATCTGGAACACTAATTACAGGAAAGGTAGGAAACAGGCTTACAGTTTTTTATTTTTTTATTTTTTTTACAGAAAAGTAGCAAAAACAGTAGTAAAAACAATTTGCATGCAGTGCAAGCTAGCACACTTGAGTATGTAGCAATATTAGACCAAACACAGTTTAAAAAATAAATGCAATTAAATTAAAAAGGACTAAAAGCAAGTGCAGAAAGAGTTTATTAGGTAGAATGTGGTAAAGAGATGGGACTGGGGAAGTGTCCCAGATCAAATCTACAGTGGGGCAGGCAATTGCAAAAGCCACCAAATTTAAACTACAAGCCAAAATAGGGAGGGTGGGTGGAACAAAACAGTTTCAACAGAGATCTAAGCAACAACTAACAGTACAAACTCTAAACCAAAAAAATATACTCAGCTCTGCATATTTGCAGTCTCTCAGAACAGGGAGACAACAGTTTCAACAGAGATCTAAGCAACAATTAACAAACTCTAAAACCAAAAAAATATACTCAGCTCTGTATATTTGCAGATAGATTGGAAAGCAGTCTCTCAGAACAGGGAGACAACAGTTTCAACAGAGATCTAAGCAACAATTAACAAACTCCAAAACCAAAAAAAATATACTCAGCTCTGTATATTTGCAGATTGGAAAGCAGTCTCTCAGAACACAGGTTCCAACAATTAAATGCAGGCTGTTACTAACAGGTCTAATTTTATGCAAGTGATCCTTGAGTTAGATAACACACAAGCTGTAAAAAACAGTTATACCAACTGAAGACATGGCAGAAAATAGGGAGTGGGGGGTGGGGAAAACAGTTTCAACAGAGATCTAAGCAACAACTAACATTACAAACAAGCAGTCATACATATAGTAAATAATTTAAAATGCTGAAAAATCCAACTTCTGCAATATTTTCCTTTCAAAAGATAAAAACAAAGCAGTATAATAACGGTGAAGACAGATGATTAATTTGTGGTTCTGACTGTACAAGACAGCCCCTATGCCTAACAGCACATATACACAATACACAACTGACAGAAATACTGAAAGTTTCCTCAATAACAGTAAAAACCTGGTCCTCTGTTCATAGCTCCACAATGCACTTGATCCAGAGCAGCTAATCAACTGTCACAGGAAGAAAAATGGAGTGGAGTCTGAGCATTTGAAAACTGGGCAGTACTGGGTTACATTGGCAAATGACCCAAAATGTCACTGAGGCAATGGGAGTGAATGTGTGTCCATGCAGATATGCTCAAAGTTTTCATTTAGCAGGGAGCTGGAAACAGCAATAACAGTAGATCAAAAAGATGCCAGAATCTAATGAGAATATGGTCAGGATAAATAAAATAATAACCATAGTAAATAAGCCTTTTTTTTAATTAAATTATAGTTTATCTCACATTACAAAATAAAAAAATTCTTAAACAAGTAAACTGTGGCATCTATGTTATATGCATGGCTACACCTATGTTTTATTCTATGGCTTTAGTTACATGCATGTGAGAATACATTTTGAAGACTCACTGCTAACTTGAATTCATACATATCTTCAAGGTTTGCTAATTGTCTGTTACTCTGAAATTATTTTCTTGTTTCGCTGTACTGTATGCCATAACTTGTACTCAGCCTCTTCTGCATGTGCTCCTCAAACCAATGATGTTTACCTGGTTAACAAAATGTTATCACTTAATCCGATAAATAAATAAATAAAATATGTGCACATGTTGTTGCAGCATTTGGTCACTTAGTGAAGCCTTTAATACTTGCCTCTATTTGCTTTATTATGGCTTACTGTCTGATCTGTTTATTTCCAGGCTATCTGTCAAAATGGTGTACAAGTTTTCTTTAAAATCATAACAAAATGTGAACCAATGGGTCATGCTATGAGTCCAAAACCAAATAATATGCAAGTTCCCCTCTTTTTCATTCTAACCACATAGTCTATAACATCAATCAGTGTCAGTGAGGTGAGGTATGATAATTGCATTATATGAGTGCAAGTATTTCACCTAGTGTACCTGTTGCATGCGGGGCAGAAGGTGATGAGTCATTTGTGGTAGTCAGAGATGTCACAGACATGATGGAGGCATGTGTGTCAGAAGTGCTGATAACACCTACAAAGAAATCAGAAAATTAGCTGGTTACTTAAAACTTATATTTTTAGTATATTATTATTTAAACATTTGTCTGACTCAATAACATACCTTTAAGACAGAAAATTCAGCTTAACTGGTAGATACTTAACTTTTGCAAATACTTAAACTACAAGAATACATCATGCCTGAGGTAAATAAGTCAGTCATAAAATACTGAAGTAAGGAGACTGACAAATAAGTTGTCTAGGTATTGTAAATCTTCACTTATACCACAGATATTCATCCTTTTAGCATATTTTCTTCCCCAGGCTTGCAACTCTACTTTACTAGCCTAGTGACAGTCATCATATCCTCTTCACCTTTTTCAAATATTGATACAGCATAGATTCATAGACTTTAGAATAGTTGACAATGATTGCTATCAAGAAACATTTCAACTGATAACAAACCCTCAAACTTGCAAATGTGCATTACTCCAAGTCATGTTTAACTATTGAAGGGGAATTGTTTACCTATGTTGATACTTAATCCATAATAGAATTCTTTACATTGAAAAACTACCACACCCACTTGTATGATGTTTGAGGATTATGTATGAGAATATAAAAGAAAATGCATTTCTTCTACTACCAAACTGATTGTTGTCACACTGAAATTCCAGTATAGTCCTCCTAAATGCAATATCATTACAGGCCACAAATCTTACAAAGCACCCCTCGGTCATTTATATGCCTGTGAGTAGAATCCCACACTCTTATCTAATTTCATATGTATCTTTCGGTAAAAAGTCTATATATTTCTCTAAATCATCTCAGTTTCAAGTGACCACTACATAGATTTACATTAAACTGTGAAACAGAAGAGATAATTTTGCACTAGAACAGAGCAAATGATGAGGGGGAGTTATACTTGGTTGTTATGGTATACCCAATTAAAAACACTTTAGTATAGAATATCTTTACTACATAACAAAAGTCCTAAGTGCCTAAAACTTGAATCAGCATTAAAATATGTACCCATCCCTTGACAGATGTGCATTCAGTGAGGGAAACATGTATCTCCTGCTACCTCAGCTACTGCCAAATTTCATGACCTGTCAGTCGGTGCTGTTTAATTTTAAACTGTTAGCTTAATACCATGTTTAATTATATCATACAAGCCTTGCAGCTTATTAATATCTCCAGATTAGTTAACAGCCGTGCCCAATTTACAGATATCTGCACAGTTCTTTAACCCACAACCTTCATTTTGGAAGATAAAAGATATCAATTGATTAAAGAGCACAAGACCCAACATGGATGAAGTGGATATTCTACTGAGTTGGGTCCATCTTGAAGTTGCACTGCATAACTGTATTCACTGTATACTTTGCCAGAGTCCAGAACTAATCCAACTACCTATATATGTTTACAATTCCTCAAGTTTAGTAAAGCTCTAATATCAAAGTGCATCTGGAGAAAGTCACACATTTGTCACACTGACAATCAGTGATCACTCCTTCTGACAGGTACAGTGATCTTGGTGTCGAGATAATTAACTACATGAGTTGTGGGAGTGAAGGCCCCCATACGAGAAGTGCTAGGGGTTATCCCCTGCAAAATGCAGTTTTTGTTTGTGTATAAATTGTTTATAACATGATTAGCTAGATGATTTGCATTACAAGAATGTGTATACTCAAAAATTAATTTACAAGATTGTATAGCTGTGCTATCATGATGCAAGCTTTGATATGATGAGGAGATATAGGTCACCCTAAATAAACCCTAACATAAGGCCATACTAATGTAACATCATAAAGAGAACATAAACTTATCAAATATCATTAGCTTTGAAAACAATCATGTTGCATATGCTCTAAGACAAGTGAATATATTTTATCAACAAGAAACTTATTCATTGATATTCTTTCCATTGTTTTGCAAAGGGCAGTAAAGAAACTAATACGATTTCCAAGTGTTTGTTATCACTGGACCTAAAGGCTATTTACCCATTTGTAGTTTTCTATAACCCTGCTGCAAAACTCTTAATCAAAAAATATTACACAGTTCCAGCAAAAACAATACCAAGTTGTCTTCCAAAGTGTTATTAGTCAGCCTAATAGCCCATTGGGTCCCATCCTATTCTTTTTGTCTTGAAAATAACTTCTCTCAGATCATTTGAGGTAAAAACAGTCAAGACATTTCTCATTTTTGTAATATAAACAAAAGTTAGGTATTTGCCATAACATGAGATCTGGATGAGCAGGTCCATCCTTGTCTACATATATAGGGCTAATGCTGCAAACCTTTAGTCAGCTCATGTGACACTTTCCTGGAATAATCACTCCTCTCATTTTACTCATAATGCTCTGCAAACAAACATCCTAACCAGTTATCTCCATTTCAGGGGCTGGATCATTGGGCAATGTATGGGAGCAGGGCTAAGGTGAAGAAAGGAAGACACTGCACGTACCTAGTAAGATGGCCAGCCATACATTCAAATGAAAGAGCAATTGACCCCCAAATGCACCAGAGTGGGAAAGTCAGGCAAGGTCTCAAGAATTAGACTATTGTGTCCTGGAGGATGACCCCGGTACAAGTAATGTTGAATTATTGTCATTTCTAACCTGGTGTCTGTTTTTAATGATCATGGCCATGTCAGTTTTTCCCAGATATTTGATCATTTTTCTGCTGATAGCTACATCAAAACTAATGCTGATTTGAGCTCTGATGTATTCTGAGGAGTCTGAAACTTAACATCAACAGCTGTGAGTGCCTTTCCTTCTTTCTCCATACTTTCCAGGTGCCTTTTTACTTATAAATCAAAAAGAGTAGAGCCATCAAAAGGGGATTAAAAACAGATCACCTTGATATCTCTGGTGCAGTTCATGACACACATCCAGGTGTGACATTCAAGGGCTGTGCCAGCATCCACTGCTTTTGTCACACCATCTACAGAACTGTGAGATACCTACATTGTGAAGTCTGCAACAGATGTCATAGTTACCATCTATGACATTGCAACTTGTACTGTGAGTATCCATCAGGCAAGCCACCTATTAACTGGTTCTTTTCATCAGCCATTTCTTACTAGAATCTCATCATATGAGATAAATGGCCAACTGAGCTCACAATAAATATCAATGATGCATAAACACACACTGCAAAAACATTTCCAAGGCTCTAGATTCTTTATCTGGAAGCACAGCAGGACTGCGTGAAATAGGACCTTATTAAATGGATGCCACTGTAATGACGGAACCGTGCCTGTCTAACAGGTCCAGTCTAGAATCATAAGTAAGTTAATTGCCTCTCCAGACCCCAGCCTCCCAATCTGGCACCCACTTCATCAACATGCAAGAATAAAGTCCAACGAGCTCGAAGACTAAAAAATAAAATAATAATATACTGACAAAGTGCATAATCAGCACTGTGTCTATGAGTAGTCACTCAGTCTTTGACTTCCAAGTCTGCAAGCTGTATTCAAGATATCTGATTCCCAATATTGCTTGTACAGTAGTCACTAACCAGTCAGCATCTGTTAGACATTGCCAACAGTGCCGCCTTGTAACAAGCACTGACTGTCATTTAAGCAGCCACTATTCCAATTGCATCTATTAAAATAAAATCAGCACCTCTTTAACAATGCCGATCATGCCCCCCTAACAGCTTGCACCTAGGGAAGTTGTTCTTTCATCCCAGCCTTGCTATACTGGCAGATTTATCTGGCTTCCTTGGGATAGCAATATCAGAATTTTTCTATGCTATTGTAATCAGAAGATGCACAACCTGAGGAACCACAAAGGAAGAGGGTTGGAGGCAAAAATGTCCTCCTGCAGGACCCATTGTAGTGAGGTTGTGGGGTCCAACAGGTCGTGTAACCCTTATTCTAGGACCTCCTTCCTCTTGGGGTCATCTTGGGGAATAGTGGATGTCATTATCATTAAAATCTAGGGTAGCAAACTACCAGAAAAGTGCAAGTGTCTCCTCTTGTACTTTTGCTTCCAGCCAGGGCCTGGAGATGAGGGGTGCAATGAAGATGAAGAAGTCTACAATGAGCCAGCTATTCAAGACTAATCTTGAAAGGCTCTTCTTACACCTTTGACCTTTTCAGATCAAAAGTGGATGGCCAAAGTGCCAAGCAAAGAAGTGTTGCTTGTTGATAACAAATTCACTGTCAGTATAGAAACTCAAGGAGGAAAATACAACAGTCTGCCTTGTCAGCTTCTAAACTTAAGTTGCTGACATATTCATGGCCAGCACTACCTGCTCCTTTTCCCAAGACTGAAACCCATCTACCAGGGCTGAGTTTGAGATTGAGAGCATTGGATCTGAAGCCATCATGATGGGCAGATGCTCTTTACCTACAACAGCAACAATGAGATGCCTTCGGGCACAACATTAAGAGTTATCAACTCTTATTGCTGGGAGGTTGACTTCTGCAACATCAGCAATGGCCCTGATGGATTTGAAACCAAAACTGATGCCAACAAGCCCTCGTAACACTGACAGCATTATGTTGAACCTGTTGATACAGCTAGCATGGTTGATACAGAAGGAGTCAACTCTGAAGATGGAGACCTTAAGATTAAGACTGCACCCAAAATTAACAGACACCTGTGCTTTGCGGAAGATGAATTCCGTTCCAGTGGGACTACATCTTGAATGAAGGCCAGTGAGGAGAACTGTGATATTTTGATAAGATGAGATGCCTTTATCCAAAATAGTAGCAAAGGTGGAAGATGCAAGAGACACCTTTTTTCAGACTTTGATGGATGCCTTTTCAGAGTCTAACTCAGTGGCAGGAATAGAATGAAGGCTGAATGATCTGAAAGATTGCAGACAAAGGATTTGAAGGAAAATACATTTTTTTCTAACTTCAGAATGGGGATCAAAGAAATGATACATATTCCTATTAATTTAGCAGAAGAATGTTTAGCCACCATTCTGACCAATTTTTCAGAGACCTCAGAAGTGAACTGAGCAGAAGAAGACTCTTCAGTCCTAGCTTTTTTTTAACTGAACCTGGCAGGAACTTGGAAAGGGAGCTTTTTCACCTCTGTGTCTTTCAACCTTATGCCTTTTCATCCTTTCCTGTCTATATTTCTCTTCAGTTTTGCTGATCACAGCCTCAGCTCTTTAGTCTGATGGTGTCAAATTTCAGGGAGAACTCAAGTTTGATCCCCCCTCACGAATAGAAACAGACTTGCCACTAGGCGTTATGGAGTTCTTCATACATATGACACAGTTCATCAAAATGTTCCTCTCCTAAGCAAAACACACATAAGATATATTTACCTTTAGGCAAGATCTTGAGCCCATACTTACATACTGTAAAGTTTCTATGCTCATACTTATGTATTTTAAAGTCTCTGAACCCATAATTACTTATTGTAAAGTCTCTATGCCGATAGTTACGTATTGTAAAGTCTCTGTACCCATACTTACATACTGTAAAGCTACTATGCCCATACTTATGTTTTTTAAAGTCTCTGTACCGCTAATTAAATATTGCAAAGTCTCTATGCCCATAGTTACGTATTGTAAAGTCTCTGTCCCCATACTTACATATTGTAAAGTTACTATTCCCATTTTGAATAGCTAAGCTAATTCAGTCCAAAATGATAAATCTGACAAACAACAGCAGAAGAATAGTAGAAACCAGCACTCTTTAAACAAGACAGACCAACAACTACTCCTAAGCTGTTATAAGGAGGCTGAAAAACATGATAAGCCTTAGAAAGGGGCAGAGGTAACGAAAACCCTAGACTAGATGACAAAAAAGTAACAAATTATTTCAGAGAAAAGTCAAAATAAAAAAAAAAAATTAAAAGCAAAGCTTCAGACCTTTCCACAAAAAGTTTCAAACTGAAAAGAAGTCTTCACTAAGTAAGGACTTGCACGTGGTATAAGAGATCCAAAGAGGAAACTTGCAGGCAGTGCATTATAGACATAAGGGAGAAGGCCTACTATCCTGGTAAAGTTTCAGATGCCAAGCTGACTGAAGACATGTATCTTTAATCTTCTTAGATGATGGGGATGGATTTCCTCATCTCAGATGTACCAATTATTCCAGGCTTAATAAAATGCCTAGCAAACTGCTGGGGAATGGTGTCTGCATACAACGTTTTATGAGCAAAGATGGCACCACTACTAACATTAAACACTTCCATACTCTGAACAAAATTCATACTATCAGAACTACTCACTAAATCACACTTGTGTTTTGTTTTTCTATATTTATTAATTAATTTATTTTTCAAATTCATCAATGTTTTAATATAGTTCTGTCTGTTTTAAAATATACTATTTGATCTCCACATTCTGCAACATCTGAACTTTTCCTGGCAAATTTCTCTGCAATCTTACAGTCAGCCATTTCTTCGGCCAAGTTATTATTACTTCTGGTAATCAGTGACACATATCCGTATTCCTGATTGTAATCTTACATAAGACATTTGTCAACATTGATGCATATTGTTATCATACAATACTTGATTCTATAAGTGTCAAAATCTTTCTTAAATGACACTAATGGCAGCTAAATTCTGAGGTGTTTTCTTAAGTAATCTCAGTTTGACTTGAAAAGTAATTTGCAAAGGATAACATAATGATCAGAAGTTTCCAGTGGAGTTAAAATCATAGACCATGTGTATGATGTAACATTTTTATTATACACATTATGTCAAGTATGTTGCAAATGGTCATCATTTGAAATTTCAAGACCTACATTGCCATATTCTGAGATGTGGAGACCGAATGGCTGAAAATCCAGATTTATATACATTAAGTCCAAGATTACCATTTCTCAGAATTTTCCCTTTTCTCTCAGGTATGGAGATGTGGAGTGGGGTTGCAGGGTGGGGGGGGTCTCCCCCAAAAAATACGTTTAAAAGAGAAGAGCCACTTCTGAGGTGAGAGTCAAGAGCCATCACTATTTGTTCTTTTGCTATATATTCAGAACTTTTTAAAAAAAACTCTGGACTTAACACTCCGAGTTTTGAGATTTCAATAGGGTGCTTTTACATACACTAGTTAAAATGCTCATAACCTGATTAAGTCCATTTTAAATAAAAATGAAGTGTTGGAGCAAAATTTTCATGAAACAAAATGTTTTCCTATCTACATCATAGTTCTTAAATTCACCCAGGCTAATAGATTTATTTAATAAATCTAAATTATCCAACTCATAAGAAAAACTTCTAATTACTATCATGGCGACTTACTAATGACTGAGTGAAATCTCACTATTGTCAAAAGTGTACTGCTGTAGCCTTGGCCTTATGTAATAGAGTAATGAAGTCCTCACTACAATCCATGCAAACCAGACTCAAACAGTGGCTTGGCTAAGGACTGAGCTGGGGGTTGGGAATGTGCAACTGATGCCAACCCAGCAATCCCAGAGGGGGAGGCAGTGTGATTCACTCTACCACTGACCCCAGAAGAAGTTGAGGGATTGCTGGTAGCATTCATTGGGTCTGTATGGCTTGTGATACAAATGGTCAGTAGAGTATTCCAAGATGCATGCAGAGGCATGCAAGGGACATCCTAGGCAGCAGCTTAGTGGTAGCAACCAGCTGTTAGGGAAGGAAGTAAGGGAGAAGGAGGGGACCCAGTGGATGATGGCCTGATGGCTCTTGATTCTCACCTCAAAAGTGGTAGGCTGGCAAGCTCTCATCACAGACAGGAATGAATGGGTCATAGGGCTCTCAATTTGACTGAGGAATGAATGGGCTGGCTCTTGCCTCAGAAGGGAAACAACTGGGTTGATAAGATAGGGGACAAGTATAGGAGATCTGATTGCTGAGGCTGAGGATAAAAAGTACTATTCAGCATTACATATACTTGCCAAATTTAATAACTAATTAATTAATTAATTAATTAATTAATTAATTAATTCATTCATTCATTCATTGTCTAATTATCCCTTTAACCCAACACAGCACTGTGGGAGAGCTATACCCGCTCCTGGTACTTTATGAGCACAAAGCAGAAAAATGACTCCTAGACATTGTTCCAGGTTTCAGTTTATTAAGTTTGCCTTATTTAATTTAACAGGGTACCTACCCTCAATCCCATCTCTTAACATGTGAATTAAGATTATTCACCAAGTTAATCTCCCTTTTCAGCCATGATTTGGTACTTACCTGTAACAGTAGATGTTTGAATTCCTAACTGTCTCAGTGGTATTTTGGGTTATCTGCAAAGGTAACTCAATACTGTCCAGCTTTCAAAAGATCAGACTCCCCTCACACTCTTTCTTCCTGAGACTGCTAATTGGCTGAGCATATCCTCAGATGGATGACTTGAGCTGTCACAAGAAGTGAGTCATCAGACTGTTTCGATTCCTCAAAGAGGGGAAAGTACCCGATGACAGAATTATCTAGCAAGAGTAAATTCGCAGCCAATCACAATACTATATAAAAACCAAATCCAACAAAAAACGAAACAAAGAAGTTGAAATCCACCTCAACTATGCACAATCAGGAGGAAGACAGGTAGGTGCTGGCACTGAGGCAAGGAAGAATTCGAGCATCTACTGTTACAGGTAAGTAGAACCCATGTAACTGTACTATGTTCATCATTCCCACTGTCTGAGAGGCATTTTGGGTAGATTTACCAAAGCTTACCGTATCTAGGAGATGAAAGAATAAAGATCTAGGAGACCCTGGAGAATGGTCTTAGAAATATCTGCTGTAGACTCTGAAAAGGAATCCAGTTTGTAGTGGTTTGTGAAGGCACGAACAGAGGACCAGTATGCTGCCTCTGGAATGCTTCTATAGTCTGCCTATTTGCAATATGCCATTGAAGAGGATAAGGCCATAGTTGAGTGAGCCCAAACCTTGACTGGAAGACCTGCCTGGAAAGATTTATCATAGTAACAATAACAGAAAGCAATAGCAGAAGGCAACCATTGCGCAAATGTTTGCTTAGAGATAGGGTGAACAAAAGTGCTTTGTTCTGTCAAGGTAGTATCTCAGCTGCCTGTGTACATCCAAAGTATGTAGAATCTATTCTTCCTTGTTTTTGGATCAGGATAGAATGCTGGGAGATTGAAGGTAAATTCATTAACAACTTTAGGCATGAATGATGGATTAGTGTGTAACACAACCCTGTCCTTAATCTATTTCTTTCTCTCTCTCTCTCTCTCTCTCTCTATATATATATATATATATATATATATATATATATATGTGGATAGATATATAGCTGGATATATAGATAGATAGATGTAGATATCTGTAAATTAATCAAACAGCATTTCACTGAAACAGTAGTACAACATCCATTCATTACTACTTAGGTGGGAGGGTAAAGTCTCCCATTCCCCCTTTGACCTACACCTACAACTACACACACGCACACACACACACACACACACACACAAGTATATATATATATATATATATATATATATATATATATATATATATATATATATATATAGATATAGATATATATAATGACGCTTACTGCACTCTCAGTTCAATACCAAGTTATGTGCAGGAATGTTGTGCTGCAAATGTGTGATGATGTCACAAGGTATAGTCCCTCCAGTAGTTATTTTCATTGTTTAGGCAACTGTAACTGGCAGTAGATCCCTAATATCTTGAGCACTACCACTGGGCCTTTAGTACAGCCTCCTTATTGGACATCTTTCATCATTGTAGATGATTATTTGTGAAAAACTAAAGCATCCAGATCCCCACTTTCACCATAGATATGCCCACTGGTCACCAGTTAACAACCCCTGACTGGCCAAATCATATCTAATAGCTCAAGGTATTTGAACACTGCACTGCCCTGCTTCCATCTGTACCTCATGCTGGAAGGGAGTGTATAGGAATGACATTAATACTGGATTCATGTACTCTTTGTTACTTCCCTTGGTAACTTTTTGTTTCTGTGTTGTTCACACATTTCCCATGCATGCAATGGCACTTAAAATTTCTCCTGTGAGGCCCAGTGATTCTTCAGTTAACTATCAGAAAACTTTTATTTTCTTCAGTCCCACCTTTTCTAACCAACAGCATATCCTCACATCTGATTTACTTTTTGACTGGAGCCATCTTTTCTGATTAGCCTCTCTTTTTACTTTACGTAATAGTCATTTAATTTTACAGGATAAACGCATGGTGCCACACTCACACAAAAAGCAGAGACTGTTTCATTGTTGCCCTGGAGTAGGTGAGGATACCACTCACATGCTGGTGCTACAGACAAGTTATAAACCCCCACCTTGTTTGTTTGTGTATTAGGACCCAAGTTATGAGAGTTATGAATACCGTCTTGGAATGTAAAGCCTCAGCTGGTGGTGTCTCATATGGTACTCTCATGATTTCTCCACTATTTACTGATATCTAGACCAATATACCAGGAGTGTAGCTATCTACTTTTGCTGGTGACTCCAACCTGGTTACTATTATTTGATCTTCCAGATATACTAAATTGCTCCAGCAGGGGATAGACTATACACATGCTTGGTATTCAAAAAATGGTCTCAAACTGAATGCTAAAAAGATGCATACATACTACTGTTCAACAAGCAAGCCTTTCTCCTTGCTATCACATAGAATCATAGGATCACAGGAAGTCATTAGGCTAATGGCCCTTGGGCCCTTATAAGCCTGGTCAAGTTCTACCCTTATTTCCATGATCAGCACCTATTGCTCCTGTCCAAGAAGGAGGTGGATCTCCAGGGGTGAATTTACAGTTACCCATACAATCATCCACATTGTGTTTGAAGAGGGCCAATGAGATACTCTGTTTGACAAGAGAAGTAGTCTGTTCCAAAGGTGTTCCAAAGGTGTGGTAACCTCTGGGAGACAAATCTGTCCCTCCAGCAGGTTCTGTTAATGTCACATGTCAGGTTAACGTCTTTATTGCGTGTATCCCTTGTACCATTTGACTTGGGGATATTTAGCATTTCCAATAAAACGGCATCAGAGATTGCCTTATATGTAAGGCAGAGATCACCTCTGTGTACTCTGTATGCAACAGAATAAAGTGACAATGATTTCAGAAGATCCACATAGGACAGATGATGAAGACCTTGACTTGTCCTTGTGAGGAACCTTTGTGGTCTCTCCAATTGTTGCAGGTGATTGGAAAGGTGCATACCAAAAGGGTCATTGTACTCAATTATTGGCTTGATGAGGGAAGAGTACAGGGAGATTATAACTTCTTTTTTTTCTGGAAGCAATGCCCTTACTTATGAGTAATATAGAATGCCCTTCTTACCACTGTGGAGACATGGTGATCAAACGTAAGGTTGCTGTCAACTTGTGTACCCAGGTCTCTCACCTCTGAGTGCATACATAGAGTGTTACTATTGAAGTGGTAATTAGTAGGAACATCTCTCTTTCTGAAAGGGATGATAATACATTTTTTCATTGAGTTTAAGGTCATGACTTTGGCGCCAATCATTTGTTTGTGCAAGACCCTCTTGTAGGATGTTGACATCATTTGGAGATTCTATGACCGCTCCCAGTTTGCAGTCATCAGCAAACTTCATCAGCCACAGACCTTTAGTTTTTGCTTGTACTTCAGAGAAATAGATTTCAAACAGTAGAGGTCCCTGGACTGATCTCTGTGGAACACCACTGGTTACAGGTCTGCTGTTGGAGGTGATCTCCCCTATTTGGACTATATGTGTTCTATCAGTGAGCCACTTAGTAACCCATCTAACAATATAAGAGTTGATACCTAGCTGGGTGAGTTTGGCAATGATGGCTGAGTGGGGGACAGTCTCAAAAGCCTTGGCTATGTCTAGGGACAGATCCAAACTGAGTAAGGTCAACTGTTTAGAGATTATATATATCTTTGTTGAGAAGGTCCATGATGATTTGCTCCATGGCCTAGAAGATAATGCTAGCCAGGCTAATAGGTCTATAGTTCCCAGGGTCAGTTGAACCACCACCTTTGTGCAAGAGAATAATGGTATCCATTTTCCATTCAGCTGGGATGAAGCCTGTGCTTAGACTATGACTGAAAAGAGTACTCAGGGTGTTGCTAATTCTTGTTGGAGCCCATGTAGGATGCAGGATGAGATGTTATCAGGTCCCATACATGCTGTGCTTCTGGCCTTAGAGAGGGCGTGTATGACTTGCTCTTTAGAGATACAAGGTAGGGGACAGGTGGTAGGGATGTCATGGGGTGCATGCAGCATGGACAGAAGAGTGAAGTTTTCAAAGAACTGGTCAGACAACAGGTTAGCTTTGTCCACAGGCTCATTATATATGGTATCATGAACTACCGGTTTGGCACAAATCTGGGCCTTTCCTTTTAGATTACAGCTGTAACTAAAGAAAGCCTTATGGTTGTCCTTAGTTGAGGAAGCTAATTTGGATTCCTAGTTTGCTTTGGAGGAGCTCACAGGAAGTTTGCTTGTTTAAGCTGAAGAGAGTGTTTCCAGTTTAGGGCTCACTCCTTCTTACTGTTATTGTAAAGCCTGTTAATGGCAGTTGTCCACCAGGCAGGTTTGCTCTACCTTGAGGAGCTTGTTTTGGTCATATCAGGTATGGCTGGGTCAATGCAGTTATACAGGTGTTTGTATAAAGCATTGGTAAAGAACTTGGCATAGATGCCAGGATCATCTGAGGGGGGAGGTGCAGTGAAGCTATTTATACCATCCCGTAAGAGATTATAATCTGCTTTGGAGAAGTTTTTTAGTTTAATTGCTGCTGGGGGGGGGGGGGGGGGTTCAAGTGTGACAGTTACTTAGAATGAGACTGATTTGTGGTCAGATCTCCCCAGGGAAGACCTCACAGTAGGGGTGTTACAGTGGCTCCCCCATATTGGTAAGCACCAGATCCAGGATGTTGGCATGCCTTGTAGGGGTGTCAACCAGCTGCTCCAGGGAACTGGAGTTGCCCAAAGCCATGGCATTCGGATGTATCTTGATAGACTCAAGTAGATTCACACAGGCAGAGTGGGTGTCCTGATTCATGGAGGGGGTGCTGTAGCTGACAATTACTTCAGTAGGTGTCCTACCAACAGTTAATTGCACCTGAAGTATCCCCAGGGAATCATACTGCTTAACCAGTCTGGAGGTGTATTTATCTTTAAAGAATACTGAAACCACCTCCTTTAGTTTTCACGCCTTCAGTTAGTGGTCTGAACATGTAGAAGGAGGTGTAACCAGTTATGGTTGGAGTGCTCTACACAGCCTTGAACCAGGTCTCTGTGACTGCACAAATGTCTGCGTCTTCCAAGGTGAGGACTACTTCCAGTTAGTGCAGTTTCATGTTAAGACTCCTAGCATTTAGCAGCATAACATTGAGGTTGTTTTTAGATGGAGTTTCTAGGTCAGAAATTTTGTCCTTGTGACACTTCTTAAAAAAGGCACTATCGGGGTAGCAAGATCCTCATCCAGAAGCCAAAATCCCAGGGATGACAGATGAAGGCCATCTCTGGCAAAGCATCGAGGTCTGTTAATCATGTCATCCCCAGGCTGACAGATACTGGATCCCCATAGAATGACACCAGAAACTAAGCCATTTATTGAAGTCAAGTCATTTTCTATTTATATTGAGGCATCATCCTTGGTGAAGGTAAAATGCTGCTGAAGGCTAGAGACATACCTGCCTGAGACACATAGTCCAAGAGCTCAGTCATATCTCTCTTCATGTAGTCCAGGGAGGTACATCTCAAGTTGCTCACACCAACATAGACTATGATGGAGTCATAAAAGTACCTATTCTTGAGAGACTTGAGAGCATGTGTGATATGGAGGATCCTGGCACCTGGCAGACAGCTGACCATGACCTTTTCATTATCCAGCCTGGTGACAAGGATAGCTGTGTCTCTTACAATGGAATCACCTATGACTAATATGTTTGGTTTTTGTGTTTTGCCTTAAGGGCTTGACAAGTGAGACAGTGGTGCATCAGCTATTATGTATATTGTGTTCTGCAGAGAAAGTATTATATGTAGAGTGCTTGTGTTTGTGTCTGGGAGGCCTCTGGTGTTTAGGTATGTTTCTGATGAGGGCCTCAAGATATGTAGGTATGTGTGATGTGGTTTTGGGTGGACTAGTACGTGAGGTGTGCATGTTGGCAACCCACTCATTGTCATATGTACTGACTGGTGTCTTAAAGAGTATGGATTCAAGGTTCAAAATTTAGTTGCATCTCTCACACGTTGAGTTTGTATATACTAAGAGCACAAGGTTGTTGGTGAACATGAGACAGTTGCTACACTGTCTCAGGGTGCCCATGTCGACCAAGCTGGTTGGAGAAACTGTGGGAAATTATCTGTCATAGTGTTAGGCAAATTTAAATGGTTAGGAAAAGAGGTCACACTTAAGAATGGCTAGTGGGTGAGAGGTGTGTTGATACCTCTGAGGCTAGGCTTAGTGTTTCACCTGACAGTAGAGCAAGGCTGCAAAAAACCTCTGGTGGACCACAAGCAAAGTGCTAAGGAAAAATTTAACAGCAAAACATTTGCGTCTAAAACTACCAATGATTACCACTGCTACGTGACAGTGCACAATGGTGTGGTACATGCAAACCAGCACAATTGTGGGGCTTAAGTAAAGCAAGAAGTAACCCTTTTAACTCAAACTAGCCAATAAGGATGCACTCTCTGAGCTATCCCACAAGGGTGCAGAAGGGCCTTCACCAACAAAGATGGCTTGAATTTGAGGCTCAGAAGTTACAAAACAGACCCAGAAACAGCAAACCTGGAACTGGGCTATGCTACAGCTGAACTACTACAGTATAGACTAAAATGTGGCAAAAAACCAGTTCAGACAATTCAAACAGACAGTAGAATGCAAACACAAATTACAATTAAAAGTGCAATATAAGAGCAAAACAGTTATTTATATTTAGTTGGAAGCAATGGATACCTCAGATCTTTCAGTATGTCAGTGAAGAGCTGGTTTTGGTGCTCAAGTGATACCAAACAGTCTCAATTCAGCAACTATGAATCTAACCTATGCTATAAAATGCATAAGTACTAGAAATTCAAAGTGCATAAAATCACATACATTATATTCCTTTATAAACTGGCATTGCTATAAGGCCCTCCACACGTATGTGGGTAAATTACTCTTATTTGATCACCATCTCTCCACCATAGTTAGGAAATTCTATCTTGGCCAACTGATATGAAAGAGAATTTCTACCAAATCTAAATATGTCATTACTCTACTCTATACCTCTCTTATTAGACCCACTATTAAATATAATGCCCCTCTACCAAACAAAGAATACTACCCAACTAGAAAGGCCAAATAGACTTCAGATAAGATCAGAGGTCTGAAAACCATCAACTAATCTGAAAAATTAGCTTAGTGATCTTTATAATCTATAGCCTAGATGTTCCTTCATGGTGGCCTATGCCAACCTAACTGTATCTTTGCAGTCCTTATGTCATCTGTAATATATTTCCAGGAGTAAGCTGTCTGATCTCCTGGTTTGAGATAACACCCCCACCACCACCATCATGTCTCTTTTTTAAATCATATCCCTCACATTATGATGTTTTTAGAACCAAACATTTTCTTTGCTGTCATTCAGGAACAGAACATATACATAAATGTATGAAATTTTCTTTACACATTAACATTCAATCAAATATGTTCATTAAGATAGAGTCATAAATTCTCTTATATTTTTCCCCATACTGTTCCCAGGGCAAAATTATGTTACATTTTTATTTTTAAACAACTCCATCCTATCTTCAACACTTTTCATAACTTACATACACGTCTTTTATTTATTCCCTCCACACAAAATGAAACTGGATATCACGCACTTTAATTAAATCTTTTCCATATACACTTCCGGTTGCCTTCATTTTCACAGTTATCAAATATAGTCAACTGTTTGCTTTGTTAATGTAGCACCTATTAATTTATGATGCTCTACTCATGCTTTTGTTAATGCAGTCAACCATTGTTAATTCTATCCAGTTTGTTTCACATCCTTTTTTTGTAGAATGTTAGTTCACTGAGATAAATCCTCAGTGTCATATAGAGTAAATGCATTAGTGAACTACTCTGCTCTAAAGACCACAACTTTGCAATAACGCACCTCAAATATCTGAATCTCCTGGAACAGAACTACAATCCACCTCTACCTGAAATAAATTCAAACAAGTCTGTAAAATCACCTTTTCAAACAAGCTTCATGTAAGTACTTCATAGGTTCATATGTGTTTACTAGGCTAATGACCACAAGGGCCTTTTTAAGCCTAGCCATGCATCCCAAATTTCTGACAAGTTCTGGTACCCTTTGTAAGTATAATCAGGAACTTGAAAGGTGAAAAAATTACAAGCAGGGTCCTAGGAGATGAACAAATTACAGGCAGCCTGTGTCTATTAGAGATGTAGGTGCCAAGCCATGGATCAAGTTCCTGTCCTCCATCCAGATCCCAAGACATTACCTGATAACAATTACTGCCCAATTGACCTTCCTTCCAAACTATTAACCACAGGAGGCACAACATCATTTGGCACCTCTAATAACTGCTTCCCATTCACTCTCTAACTCCTCACAATTTCCTTCATATCCTACCCCCACCACTCTGCTGTACCCCTCAGCTCTCTATACCATCCTCTCGCTACTCTAATTTTTCTTCACCCCCCCCAATTATTCTTATTTATTATTGTGCATACTATAAATACACAGTGCTATTAAATACTTTCTGCTCTTAATGATCATTTGCATTACTTACATCTTTTGTTTTGTTACTACTGTTTTATGACGTTTTATGATTAATGTTCAATAGTGTTTCTCATCTTGACTTTGTATATCATACGGTTTGTATTCACCCAGACTGGAACAGAAAACAGTTTAGCTATTTTAGGACTCCAGCCTGGTCAACAAAGAATAAATAAATAAAATAAAAAAAAATAAAATAAAATAAACTTCCCTTAACACTCCCTCATCTAGCTTGACTTACAACCACTGTACAAATGCAAGAAGATTAATTGTCAATTCTTCTGAAAAGTGTCATAATGCTGGTCTTGGTGTCAAAGCTGTTCATTGGAATGACCTCAAGCCTTTCTCTCAGAATCAGTTCTATCACATCGTCTGCCAGTTTCACCAGCCTGTCCTTTAGTGGTATGGACTTGTTCTGTTACCTCCATTAGAAAAGGACTAACTGAATCTATTTCCATGTTTTGTTTTAATTCCAGTGGCTAAAGATGTATATATTTTTAAGAGATTCTGTCAAAGTAGCCTAGGTCCCGTGTTTTGTCATCTTATAAATTGACCCATTCTTTACCATCTCTCCTCTCCCTATTAGCCCACTATTCCATCCATTACCTCCTTCTGCTTTCCTTCCATCATAGCATGATACCATTCCCCTGTTTCTTTTCTGCATAATAAAAGATAATAAACGTTATTCAGTACTTTAGTAATCTCATTGTTGTCCTTAACCTCCATTTCATCCTTGATTGGTTTGTTTAGATTGGTGTTCCTCTTCATCTCTGAAATTCTTTCATCCCTCCATCTCTCCATCCATCCATAGCCCCTTTTTGCCAGTTTTGCACATGGGGTCGGGGTGTCATTTAACAATGGCAATCATCTAGAGCCAGAAATGTAGCTGGAAAATCCTTTCCTTTCCAGTTTCCCTGCTTCCTCAGTTTCCACTTCAGTCCAGCTCGGGCCTTCTTCTGATTAACCCTCCTTGCTATGCCTGCTTCTTTTGCTTCCTTCCTTCCTAATTCTTTCTACTATTATAATGCTTGCTCCTTACTGCTGAGTATTGTCCTGAGCTCCATACTTAGCTGCTGTGGTCTCCTCCAAAGCTTTATCTTTCAGAATGCTATCTCTGAATCTTATCCACAGCTTATATTCCTCGTACATGCTATCCAGTCTTAGTTCCTTTAAGACCTCAAATCCCAGCTGCTTGTAATGTAAAATTGTGTACCCTTTCACTGTAAGGGTCCCTATTAGTATATGAAATGCCCAGATGAAAAAACATTAGAAGGTTGAGTTCAGAAACTTGATATCCCAGAAGCTCAATTGAACCAAACACACAAAACATCTGTTTTTTGCAAGAGGGCAAGCCCCCTTACACCCACACAACATCTGCTAATTATATATACCAACTTTGAGATTGCACCACAGTAGGGAAGGAAGCAAAATCTCAATTTCTTTTGTTGTGAAATCCCACAGCTCCCAGGATTTTGAATTTCCAGGCTCTACCTTCTACTGCTCACTTGTCTGAGCATTTGGTGTACAAATATAGACCCCACTACACTTGGGTCTGTTTAAAGTGAATTAGATTGCAGCACAGTTATTTCTGGTAAGTGTACATAGCAAATTCTAATTGACCAGCTACAAATAAATCTAAAATGTTACTTTGTATGGTGCCTTCTTGCATAAGCTGAATAACCTAACCCAGAGCTTTTACCTGTATCTTTCTGTCTTACACGGTATATAGCAATTCACAAGATTGCAAATAGCAAACCATGAACCTTCCAATCTACTGCTCTTCCACCAATCTGTCTGGGAATAGTAGATTACATCAGCCACCAACTTTCCTAACCCCCAACCTGCAGTTTTACTGCCGCTCTACTTATCTTCTTCATCTCTTCCATTCTGCACTGCTCCCCTGCTTCTTTTTCTTCTATCAGCTTGCAGAATACCCCACATCTTGCATATACCACTTCTCCTCCCCTGTTCCAGTCACAACACTCCTGATGACAAGAAAGACAAAACTACCATCCTAGCAATTTCATTGCACCATATGATATGGCGCTAGCACTTTTAACTTAACCAAATATCAGCGTGGCCTGGAATTCCTGCAACATTTCCCAGACTTCAGGCAATACACAGGAATACCTCCCAACCCCAGTTTTGCTCTTTCTCTTCATCTTCCTTCTTCTTTATTTTTTGATTTATTTTTAAATTTGTTGACTGGGATAAGTACACTTATCTGAACAACCTCTTTTAGACATAACCTGTACCTAAAAGGAATACAATAAAAATAGCTGTCTAATAAAAACTTAGACTAAAAGAAGGAATATGGGAAGGTAATAATGCAGGAACAATGCAAAGGAAGTGATCACTGGAACTATAAGGCACCTAGCCATAAACAGTGGTAAATAGACACACTTAAAAGTTCTTTGCCCTTTTACAAGCACTTAGTAGTGTTTACTTATCCAATCGTCAAGACAGTAATCATAAATAATAGAATGCATATCAAACATTACATATTACAAGTACTATGTAAAACAGTATATAAATGTAATAATACAAAAGTTACAATAAGTAGTTGAATTATGTTCTCACTGAAATTATCCTGAGGTGTAGTTCAATATTTAAATGAGGAAGCAGGAATAGACAAGGAACAGCCTAGAGGTGAGCTTAATTATGCAAACAATGAAAACAGTTAATTAAAAGAGAAAAGCATGAGAAGGTGGAATGAAGAGATAACAAAGATATACGTGAGAGAGACAGAGTGCAGTGAGGCTAAGGAATTAGTGATGTTCTAGTAGCTGCAAGACAGAAGATGAATACAGATGTTATAGAAGAAGGGAAGGGAGACATAAATAAATTATTATCTTTCATGCCCACTCTGCCTTTTACATTTCCTATGTATGCCCTCTACTGCTGCTTGCTCTCCTTCAGAAAAGTTTTTGTTCCTTTTCCTCCCCTTTACTCCTAAAGACAGACTGAGGTCTACATATTTCATGAACTTCTCCTTTAGAACTTGCCCCCGCTCTTACAGAGTCGAAACATACTCTAAACTCAAAGGGCTTCTTTAGCTCCTGCCTCCCCAATTTGCCACTACAGCCATGTCCTCCCTTCCCTGCGTGCCCCTGTAACTATGCATTGTAAACCTTGACTTGGGTTCCTTGGTACACTTGTTGTCGACATGAGTAGAAGACTTGAGAAAACTACTACACACCCCTTGTCCTGGTATATTTGGACTGCTCCCTTTGCTCTTTTCTCAACTGTTCATGCCAGCAGGTCATTAGTCTTAACATGCATCATAACATGGGCTCATGTCCTTCCCCTTCCTATGATCTCTGCAGCTCTACACCTGTCCTGTCCTGCCATGGTTTTTCAATTAGGCCAGACATGTCCCATGATTCAACCCCTCTCAATGTCAGAACTGACGACTGTCAATATCTTGCCTGAACTCTTTATGCGAATTCTCCAGTCTTGCCTCACACTCTCCTCCTATGCTGGATTTCATACACTCACTCCCCCCTTTATTCTTTCTTGCCCCTTCAAGGATAGCTTCTTTTCCATCCCATTCCCTTCCTCTCCCTCCTGTTTCAACTTGCCATTCTCCACCAGTCATATTCAAACTTTTATTTTCTCTTGTTTTCTTGCCTCTGCCTGTTCCCTACTGCCTCAGTAGGCATTCACATAAGCTGTTACAAAGACGTTCTGTGTCTTCTTTTGTGCTGCTCCACTTGTTGAAACTCACTTGTTATAGTGTCTTGGCTCTGAAAGCTACTGGAATCCAAAGGAGTACTCTTGGGTGAAACTGGAAGACATTTTTTTCTATATGTAGCAGACTTCTATAGGATGAGTAGAAAAAAAGAAGTTATGGTCTTACCATACTGTTCCATTTGTGTTGTCGATCTTCATTCATTCTTGATGAATGAGACTCGGCTCCGATCCTCGGAACCGGCTCAGCTGTTATACAGCTCGCGCCATTCAAAAAACTCTCGGGCTAAAACTCTACCCGCAATGCTCCTCTCCATTACCTCAGATCGAGTTTGCAGAAAAACAGTATGACAGAAGAACAAATATATAAAGGTAGAAGCCATGTCCAAGGTGAAACCTATAGGTTCCCAGAACAAGTGTTCAGTCCTCCAGGAAATCTGTAGGAGGGGGAAGGAGGGTGGGATGTCAAGAATGAATGAAGATCAACAACACAAACTGAACATTATGGTAAAAACATAACTTCTTTATCTGATATTGTCAGTCTTCATTCATTCTTGATGAATGGGGATGGAGTCCCCGGCTACTGTAGGTCCTGGGTAGCCTTATGGAAGGATATTCCTGAGAACCATAGAACCAAAGGATGCTCCTCCCATGGAGACCATATTCAATTTGTAACAAGTTTTAAAGGTATGTGGAATAGCCCATGCTGTGGCTGCAACTATTTCATCCATGGATGCCCTACAGTGAAAAACAGCTGACATGGCTATTGATCTGGTAGAATGTACTTTTACATGCACAGGTAACTTGTGATTATTATGATTGTAAATGAAGGTAACACAATCTCTAAGCCATCTTGATAGGGTAACTTTTGAGAAAGGTCTTCCCAGAGTTAGACCTGAAAAGGAAATAAATAACTGGTCTGATTTTCTAAATCTTTGGTCCTGTTGAGGTAGAAATGTAATTGCCTGTGAACATCCAGTAAATGCAAACAATATTCACCTTTATTGGAGAAATTGGGGAAGAAAATGGGTAAATCAATAGATTGATTAATATTGGATTCTGAGACCACCTTAGGCAGAAAAGAAGGGTTGGTTCTAAACAAAACTCTATCCCTATGAAAAAACAGATATGGGGGGTTCACACGTAATGCTTGAATCTTAGAAATTCTCCGGGCAGAAGTAATGGCTACTAGAAAAAAAGTATTCCATGACAGAAATTTGAGATGGCACGTCACTGCTGGCTCAAAGGATGGGAGTACCAAAGATTGCAAAATCAGTCAGATCCTATGGAGCTATAGGGTCCTTGAATGGAGACTTTATACGCAAGGCACCTTTAAGAAAAACTTTGCATAATTGATGGGAAATTAAAAAATGATCATCATAGCCATTGTGGAACTTAAACATGGCCACTAATTGAACTTTAATGGTGGAAGCAGAAGCTCCCTGATCAAAAAGGGAACCAAAAATTCTAAAACTTTCTCAACAGGTGCCAAAAAGGGTCTAGATTATTTTTACCAACCCAAACTGAAAAGCTTTCTATTTGCTAAGATAAAGTTTGCTGGTGAATGGTTTATGAGAAGCCAGAATATTTTTTTGCACTGAGAAAGCTATATTACTTTGCCTAGCAAGTAATGGAATTGGAGGAACCAAGCTGTCAGCTTGAAGCTATGAAGGTTGGGGTACACCAGTCCCTACGGGTGAGATGCCATGGATGGTGAATCAAGTGAAGCCAAAGAAATGGGAACCAGACTTAGCAGGGCCAAAAGGGTGCAATGAGGATGACTTTGCTTCTCAATCTTTGGGCTTTCTTCAAGAACAGGGGAATGAGGGGAAAGCCATAGAGGAGACCCAAGGGCCAATCGAGAAGGAGAGCATCTCTCAGGGTCTCCCCCTGAGGGGGGATTGGGCAAAGTAGCTGCTGCATTTGTTGCTCATTAGGGAAGCAAAGAGATCGCAGCAAGGCTGGCCCCATCAGCAAAAAATTTCCATCTCCACCTTGGAATTGTGGGACCACTCGTAAGGCAGGAGAATGCATCTGTTGAGTTTGTTGTCTATTATTTTGGAGCTCCTTGGGCTATGCATTACAACTAGAAAGTGGTTGGAAGATATTGCCCATTGCATGTTCTCAGAGCTTCCCAGTACAGGGGGTAATATCTGGTTTCAACCTGTTTGCTGATGTACAAAACCACTGACATGTCATCTGATTGGATTGCAACTGTTCCAGAGGAAGGGCAGATAGAAAGGCTTGCAATGCTAAGAGCACTGCCCTCAACAGGACAATGATGTGCAAACTGGCCTTGTGCAGAGACAAAGTGCCTTGGACTGTCCTTCCCAGATAATGCCACCCCACCCAATCTAGGAGATGTCTGTGGTCACTATGGCCTTCGGCTGAGAGGGGATAAATGGATGGCCTAGAAAAATTTCATATGACTGCATCCACCAGGATAGATCCTTCTTGCAGGGACTTCTTATTAGAATGGTATAGGTCACTGGATGTGTTAGGATGGACCATTGTGCAACTAAGAGCCAATGAAGTAACCTCATGTGAGATCTTGCCAGAGGTGCTAAGATAATGGTCACTGCCACAGACCCTAAAGCTTGAAGGACAAAATGAGTGGGACTTTGTGTTTGGATATGATGAATTGTACTAGAGACCTTATCTTCTGTAGTCTGTGAAGAGGGAGAGAAGCTACACAAGAGATTGTCTTGAGGTGAGCTCCTATAAACTCCAGGTCTTGTGTCAGAGTCAGCTGGGATTTTTCACTGTTGACCATGATGCCCTAAGAGTTGAAAAGGTGCAGGATGAAATTTGAGGCTTGAAGTAGTAGACACCTGGTGGGGGTGGTGAGTTGTCTAAGTAAGGAAACACCCAGAATCTGTCTAGTCTCAAGTGAGCCATGACTGCTGCCATGCATTTGGTGAATACCCTGGGAGCTGTAGTGAAACCAAAGGGCAGCACTCTGAAATGGAAATGACTGTCTCCTAGCCAAAAGGGAAAAATCCTTCTGGAGCATCTGTCCATTTTTATGTGGTAATACATGTCTTGAAGGTCTATAGAGCACATCCAATCACTTTCCTATAGAAAGGAAAGTATAGACTGAACTGTGACCAGCCAGAATTTTGTTTGCTGAATGAACTTGTTCAGAAGGCTGACATCCAGTATTGGTCTCCAGTCCCTTGTCTTTTTTGGAACTAAAAATGACCTTGAGTAAAATCTGGACTGGTCTGGTGGGACTTCTTGCATGACTCTTTTTTTCTAGCAGCTTTTGAATTTCCAAGGCTGCTTGGTCCCTCTGACTGGGTGGCACATCAGGAACTCTTTTTTGTGACCTTGGAAAAAGAACAAAGGGGATATGATAACCTCTGGTAATGACTTTCTGCACCCAAGAATCTGAAGTGACTGCTTCCAGAGGGTAAGCAATCAGGCCCCCTTTCAGGAGCGTTGGTAGGGTTTTCCAGTGAAGGTGTCTCTGGAGCCCTGATTTTTGCAGGCCACCTCTGCCACACAATTAGCATCTTCCATTAGAACTCCCCTCTCTGCCCTGAGGGGAGCTTCCACCACTGTGTCCTGAAAAGGCCTTTCGGACTTCTTGAACCACATATTCCTAGTCCTCTGATTCCTGGAGTATGATCGTTGAAGAGTAGAAAATGAATGCCCAGAAAGGAAAGGTTTTTTTGCACCTGGCTAGTGTATCTTTGACTTTGGGGCAAAACAAGGATGATCCGTCAAAAGGAGTGTTGACAAAGGGCGTGACGCCTTACAGCAATGCCTGAACCCATTGCTCTGGTCTTCCCCTTGGCTGTATGTGCAATGAGCCACATTGATGAGTTTGATATAGACTCCAGGTTGGCCAACTGAGAGGCAACTTTGTTCTGCACCTAGTCAGACACAGCTCTAGTGAGGGTATTCAATAACTCCTTAATCATATCCCTCTGGAATCTAGTAAAGTGTGCCATGAAATTCAAGGACCTGAGGGCAAGGGTCGATGAAGCATAGACCCCTTTCCAAATCTGTCCATTTTCCTAGACTCAAAGTTAGGGATATAGACAGCGGGATTTGCGCTGGTGAGTTCTTTCTTGGTGGCTGCTGCCACAACCATAGCATCTGCTGCTAAGCCTTTTGCCCAGTATTGGTAATCTTTGGAGGCTAATAAGATTTTGTCTGGTCACTGGAGAATTGGGTTTGAGGAATCAGGAGCCTTTCACACCCAGTCAATTTAATGAGGCTGTCAGTGGGCAGAGTCACCCAGGAAGTAGATGGGTGAGCACCAAAGGCTTGCAAATACATAGATTCCTCAGAGGACAGGTCTTTGGGCTTCCAATCACCCCTCTGTTTAAGGGTCTCCAGGATGTCTCCAAAGGAGACATCTTCAGGGGTGACTGAAGGGAACCCTCCCCCTCATCGAATCCATACCTTTTGTGACAGATTCTTCCAGAGCATGTAACTGCTTCCTCTTGCATGTCTTATTTTGGGGTGGTTCCTCAGTGAGAATCTCTGAGGAAGACTCAGAAGAAGAGGGCCCTGTACAGGGGTAACTTGCAACTTTGGTGCTCACTGCCCTGATGTAGAAGATGGTGGCAGCTCTGGACCAGAAGGTAAGGATATATAACACACCGATACAGAATGGGCCAGTTGAGAAGCCACAGAGGCTAATGCCCTCTCCAAGACTTGGAAGGCAGGCCCCCCCTGAAGAGGGATGGGAGCCTGGAAATGAGAAAGATAACCTCGGAACTGAGGTCACACTCTGCTCCGAAGGACCGTTATTTGAAGCAAGAGCTGGGGGAGAACCCGCAAATGTCAGGGCTCCAAGAGCCAATGACATCTCCAAATAAAAAACAGGAACTGATCTGAAACCCACGGAACCAACAGCAGAGCTATGGCCCCGAGAATCTACTGGTTCAGAGGGAACTGAAGATGTCAGAGCAGTCCCTGGAGACAAAGAAGGAGGTCCTGTTCCACAAAGGGGAAGCCATTGTTTAAGACATCTTTCTGTCCACCATTATTTGTTTATTTGCTGAATCAAATTCAACTCTCTGTTCCTAGTGTACACTGGACGGTTTCATTTGTGGAGATCCTCCCTAATGGCCTTGAGGGCAAAACACAGATCAGCACTAAAGAATCTATAGGACACTGAATACAAAGGCAAAGTCTCCAGACTCATGGTAGCTCAATTTTTTTATGCCCATGATCTTTTTTGTCAGAAACCTTTGGAGCCTCTCCAACTGCTTGATATAGCTAGTAGGATACATCCCAGCAGTGGCAATGTATTTAATGATGAGCCTGATCAGTGCAGATTGTAACTGAGAAAGGACTTCTTTGAATCTAGAGCAGATACCCTTTGCAATCATCTGTGTTTGATAGAAGGATTACCTAACCACTGTTAAGGCATGATAATAAAAATAGAGGGGATTATCTGCTCATGTTCCAAGGTCTCTTAGATCTTTATTTTGAAAGGGCATGTTTTCTGTACTATGAGCTAGATGTTCTTCGTCTTCCATTGCTGCAGTCCTGACTATTGGGTATAGTCCGCGTCCAGTCGGCCCGAATACCAGAGTATAAGGCTGACGTCGGTCAGGGCGCATTAGACTGACGTCAGTACGTCAGGGTACTAATGCGCATGACCGACGTCATATCCTCAGTCTTTTTTGCCGCATGGTCCGATGCAGAAGCAGTTTTGCGAGTGCAGGTTGGCGATTGAAATATTTCCGAAACCGAATTTCAGACCGAAACAGAGTTGGCTAAGTACCCGTTGGGGAACATTTTAGTTTTCTTGCCTCAGTATTTTACCGGATGTCAGAAAAAGTGAATAACTGTATTTCTTGTGGGAAACAGATACCTCATAGGGATTATCATACCTTGTGTATACCTTGTTTAGGGCCTGAGCACGACGTTGTTGGTTGCCGCTCTTGTGCTAGGTTTAACAAACGCACTATTAAGAGGAGGTTAGACTGTGCCAGGTTAGTGTTTGGGAAGCGTTGCAATTATAAAATGCCGCCGGATGCTCCGACGCCCGCTCCAAGAAGCGCAAGGATAAAACAGTGAAGCCTAGGGTTGAGGAACCGCAGTCCCGGACGCCGGTTCTTTAGAAGGCTCAGTGGAGCCGGAGGTTTTGCCAGGAGTTTCCATGGAGTCCCAGGCAGAAACTATACTCTTACAGGATGTGCCTTCTCAGGAGGTAGGCCAGGCTGAGGGGCTTCTCAGGTGACTGTTCTTCCCTCTCTTCCCAAGGTAGTTAGGGCCTCCTTCTGTTGCCAAAACTTCTTTGAGAGGTAGGCCTACTTCAGCTTCAGTGGGGGCTTCTCCTAGCATTTCGGGTTCTGTACCTAAGAAACATATGCTTAAAATGGCAGAAGATTTGATTACTATGATTAGGGGTTCTATGCCCCCGCCTGATAAGAGGCCTAGGGTGGAACCGGAGTTTGATAGTTTTGAACAGTGTTCAGAGGCTTCAGAATCTTCTGTGGAAGATTTGCAGGAGTATCCTACTTATTCTGATTCTGATATGGATGACTCCACTCCTACAGCGTCTCCACCTGAGGATTTCTCATTTTCAGAGACTTTGCATTCCATGAGGGAGCACTTTAAATGGGAAGGCCAGGATTACTCTGACTCCAGGAAAAGGCTTAGGGAGTTCTTGTTTTTACCCCAGCATAGGCCTTTAGCTATTCCTCCTGTGTTGAATGTGGTGGAAGATGTTTTTGCAGAGGCTTCCTGAACCCTGACTCTTTGCCTCCTGCTCCTGTTAAGCCTGATAGGTATTATAGGGTGCCCGAAGCTCATAAATATTTGTTTAAGAGTCCTAGGGCGGACCCAGAAACTATTTCTCAAGGGCCTAAGGGTGTAAAGGCTTCTGTGGTTAAAAATCCTGTTCCCACTGATAAAGAGGCAAGGGCTTTGGATAGGTGGGGAAAGAAAGTGTATACTTCTTCCACTCTAGCCATGAGAGCTTTGAATTGTCAGTTTCACATGCTAAAATATCAGAATTATCTCCTTTCACAATTGAAATCTAAGGTGGATGCTTTGGCGGAAGGTATTGAGTGTAAAGAGTTGCTGGATTTGGTTCATGTGTCTGAACAAGTGGGTAAGCATTCTTTGCAATGTGGTTTTGATGCTGTACAGGCCTCCTCGAGGGTGGCTGCTACCAGTTCTGTTCTTCGCAGGCATGCCTGGTTGAAGGATCAGAATTTAGCTGAGCATGTTAAGACAAGGATTTTGGATGCTCCTTTACAGTCTGATGTGTTGTTTGGTTCGCCTGTGGAAGCAGTTTTAAAGAAAATGGAGGACAAAGCTAAGTCTATGCAAACTGTTAAAGATTTTTGCAGGTGCAGCCACCAAGTTTAGTAGAAATTGGCCTGCTAAGGGGTGGACATATCCTGCTTATGATTCTCAGTCTAGGGGTAGGTCTAGACGTGGTAGGGGCAGGGCTCAAGGTTCTTTTAGGCCTAGAACAGGAAGTTCACCTGCTCAGACTTCTGGTGAGGGCAGGGGTCAGTCCTTTCGTAAACAGACCCAATGACCTGTTTTTCAGCTGCCAGCAGATTCACGTTTGGCAGCTCCTTTGGGAGGAAGACTGTCTCTTTTCAAAGAAAATTGGGATTTAATTACTCAAGACAAATGGGTGTTGGATATCATTCACCACGGTTACAGATTTTATTTCCATACAATGCCCCCTTACAAAGGCATGCCAGTCGTTCCTCCTCTACAAAGAAAAGAGGCTCACAAGCAAGTTTTACAGTTACTTCACATAGGCGCCATTCAGCCAGTCCCTGTATCAGAAAGGGGCCTAGGATTTTATTCTCGCCTGTTCCTTGTACCAAAGAAGGGGAACACGTGGAGACCAATTTTGGATTTATCTCTCCTCAACACGTTTTGGACATTCCCAAGTTCAAGACGTTGACGTTACAACAGCTTTTACCTCTGCTGGGCAAAGATCACTGGATGGTAACTTTAGATCTCAAGGAAGCTTACCTTCATGTGCCTATAAGGCTAAGTTGCAGGAAGTATCTGCGGTTTCGAGCTGGAAATTCTCATTATCAGTTCTCTGCATTGCCCTTTGGCTTATCTACTGCGCCCAGAGTATTCACAAAGGTTCTGGCTCCAGTGATAGCTTACTTCAGGCTTCAAGGAATTCAAATCTATCCTTACTTGGACGACTGCCTGATTCTGGTTCAAGAAAAGGAAGACCTTCTACAGCATCTGGAATATGTTATAGCAGTGCTAAGATGCCTAGGGTATTCTGTGAACGAAATAAAGTCCAGTCTAGTACCCTCTCAAGACATGTGCTTTCTGGGTGTGAGACTGAATACAGCAGCCCAGATGGCCTTTTTAACCCGGACAAACAAAAGAGTCTGTCACTTTACTTCCATCAACTATCTCATCAGTCCGTGCTGACTGCAAGGACAGTCCTTCAAGCATTAGGGTTCATGGCATCTTGTATTCTGGTGCTTCCCAATGCCAAACTGCATATGAGGAAGCTACAATGGTATCTCAAAAATGTATGGACACAGCACTGCCAGGATTTGGACACTGTCATTCAAATAATACCTTGCCTTCAAAAAGAATTCTTGTGGTGGGCTCAGGAATGTCACCTAAACAAGGGACTCTCTGTGACCCGGCCAGAGGCAAGTCAGATTTTAACGACAGATGCCTCGGACATTGCTTGGGAGCTCATCTAAATGGAAAGTGGATACAAGACAAGTGGCCTGCCAGACTACAGCATCTACATATCAACATGAAGGAGATGTTAGCAGTCCAGTTTGCATTAATGGCTTTCAAGGAGTTACTTCTTCCAGGGCAGGTGTTGATTCTAACAGACAACACAACTGTCATGTGGTACATCAACAAGCAAGGGGAACACATTCTTATCCTCTATGCAGGCAAGCAATGATTTTATGGGAGACTGCGCTAAGCTTGCAACTAACTCTTCAGGCAAGGTTTCTGCCAGGAGCACAGAACTCCTTAGCAGATGTGTTAAGCAGACAAATCATGGATCCCCACAGTGGAAACTGGATCTTCATGTATTTCAGAAACTGACAGTGTCATGGGGAACTCCAGACATAGATCTGTTCGCTTCTCCACTAAACCACCAGCTGCCAAAGTATTGCACAAAGGGGTTTCATCACACAGCTTGGAAAGTGGATGCTCTGTCTTTCAGTTGGAAAAACCTTCATGTGTATGCCTTTCCACCTCTACCTCTTCTTCCAAAGGTACTATTAAAGGTCAGACAAGACAGGCCAAGGATGATTTTGATAGCTCCAGATTGGCCTCGGCAACACTGGTACCCACTACTACGGAGTCTGGTAAAGAAGCCTCCATGGCCTTTACCTCTGATTCCTCATCTGTTATCTCAGAAGGACGGTCATCTGCTCAATGTCAAGCTTCACTCTCTTCATCTAACAGCCTGGCATATTCTGTGTTGAAACACAGCAGGTCTCAACTTCCTCAACAAGTTTTAAATGTGATTATGGAAGCTAGAAGACCTAGTACAAGGAGAGTGTACGCAGAAAAATGGAAGAGATTTTTATTTTGGAGTACAGCAAAGAATTTGGAGATTTCAGAGCCTAATTTGAGTGTGGCTCTTCAATATCTTACTGAATTATTGGACAAAGGTTTGTCCTTCTCTTCCATAAAGATTCATGCTGCAGCAATTTCAGCTCACTATGATTGTGACCCACCTTTGTTTTCGCATCCTTTGTTCAAGCAGTTTCTTAGAGGGCAAAGAATATAAGACCCCACGAGAGCTCCTACTCCTGCTTGGGATCTCAATTTTGTGTTGGAAAACTTACTCTACAACCTTTTGAGCCTGCAGCTACTGCTGAATTGAAATATTTGTCATGGAAGACTGCTTTTCTGTTGGCTATTACTTCTGCAAGAAGGGTGTCTGAGTTGCAGGCCCTTATGGCAGTAGAGCCCTTTTGATTTTCCATAAGGATAGGGTATCATTACGCACTAATCCTTCTTTTATGCCTAAGGTGGTTTCTAGTGTGGCTTTAAACCAAACTATTCATTTGCCTACGTTTTGCAGATCCTCAAAATAAAGGGGAAAAGATTTTGCACACTTTAGATGTACACAGGCAATTGCGTTATTATTTAAGCAGGACTAAGGATTTTAGGCAGTCTCAGCAGTTGTTTGTTTCTTTTGCTTTGAGTTCTCAGGGCAAGCCTGTGTCAAAACAAACTATTTCTAGGTGGATTGGCTTTTGCATTGCATTTTGTTATTCCCATCATGGCAAGGAGATTCCAGCTGGGATTAGGCCTCATTCCACTAGGGCTACTGCCACTTCAACAGCATTTCTAAGGGTGGCAACTAAGGATATTCTGGAAGCAGCTACTTGGAGTTCAGTGCATACTTTCTCTAGGCATTATCACCTTCCTATCTACTCTAAGTCTAGGGCTGGTTTTGCCACAGCTGTTTTACAAGGCATGTTGTCAGCTCCTACTACTTTATAATTTGCCAGCCTCCCTTACCTCTGCTTTGGGATTCTACCCAATAGTCAGGACTGCAGCAATGGAAGAGCAAGAACATAGTACAGCTTTGTACCTACCATAAATGTAGATGTTCGAGGATACCATTGCTGCAGTCCAATACCTCCCTCCTTCAACTCTGTATTTAGGGGTGGTTGTGTAGGTGAGTTTACATGCTTATATTTTTGTATATATTATTGTATATATTGTACATGTTTTTGGTGCAGGTTTTTTGGGACTTGTCTTTTTAGGGTCTTCTGACATCTGGGGCAAGAAAAGACTGAGGATATGACGTCGGTCATGCGCATTAGTACCCTGACGTACTGACGTCAGTCTAATGCGCCCTGACCGACGTCAGCCTTATACTCTGGTATTCGGGCCGACTGGACGCGGACTATACCCAATAGTCAGGACTGCAGCAATGGAATCCTCGAACATCTACATTTATGGTAGGTACAAAACTGTACTTTTTTTTTCTTTAACCAAATGCAACAGTTTCATTTTTAGCATGTAGTTTTATCCTATCTTTTAACCATTTGCTATTAACATGTTTATTTTGTTGTTTGTGTAGATCAGAAGGGGATTTCAGCATGACACAAAGGTTACAATCATCTGCATACTTGGTTAACCATTAATCCCCATGTTTGAACCAGAGATCAGAGAAATATATGATGAAAAGCAGAGGTCCTAGCACTGATATCTGAGGGGACTCCCTGGTTATTTTTATGTTTTCAGAGGACTCACCTGTCACCATCACTATTTATTTATTTATTTATTTAAATTTGTTGACCGGGAGTGTCCGACTGGACGTAGGTCCATTTTCAGCGGAGGCCCGGGGAGAAAAGCTCCACAGTAAAATAAACAGACAGTAGTTACATTGGATTACATAGCGATTAACAGTTTAACATAGCAATTACTTACAACATATTTACAGTTGAAGAACATAGTACATCAGTAGACAACTAGAATCTTTATCTGTGAAGTACATGACAGACATTGACAAATGTTACAATGAGAAGTTCCTGCTGTATAATAAGTACTAGGCTTATGAGCATCTGAGCTTGCTATAATCAAGGCAGTTAGTCGAGTGGAGAAAAAGGTGGTGGTTGGATGGGGTGGATGATATTAGAGTGGGAGTTGCAAGGGCATAGCCAGCATGTTTTTAGGTGCACTTTTAGTAAAGTTTTGAAGTGGCTGCATGATGGTACGGAGGTAATTGTGGGTGGGAGTGAGTTCCATAATTTGGCTATGGCGCAAGAGAATAGTACAAGAATAATTGACTGGAATCAATGCACAGCACAGTCCAACCCCATCTCTGTTAACCTACATGGATTCTCTCAGATAATATCCTCTACCACCCGTACAGGTAATACTAACCAAAAAGAGAGTATACTAGACTGGACACTCACAAATAGTCATCCCCAGAACTATATGTCTGGAACTCTCCCCAATGATCTTAGTGATCACCTGATCACGTACATCATGAAAGACAAAATTAGTTGTGCAAGCTTGCCTATTTATACGTCTATCAGATCCAAGAAAAACTTTGACCCAACAAAATTTCAACTTGAACTCAAATCATGTAACTGGACAAAACTAAGGTACCTTCCCCTTGATGAGGCAGTGTCATTATTTAACAATTCATTCCTTACTATACTTGACTCACATGCCCCTAAACACTCACTAAGAATTAAAACTCAACTAGCACCCTGGCTAACAACAGATACCAAATCCAAAATAACAACTAGAGACAAAGCATGGGATAAATGGCGCACTACCAAACTACCCCTAGATCGTATCAAATTCCAACAACTTAGAAATGAGACTAAAAAAGCCATCATACTAGATAAGAAAAACTACTTCTACAATCTGCAACACAAACATCAAAATAACCCTCAAAAGTACCGGGCAGGCTTAAATAAACTTCTCCAACCAGGCAAATCCACTACTCCTACCCCAGGAACACTATCTGACAAGAGCCAAGAAAAAATAGCCAATTCATTCAATACCTTCTTCACAGAAACCATTCAGTCCTTAGCTAACCAACTTTCTCCTCCCTCCAATTCAATATATACTATACCCGACTCACCACTCTCTTTTAACTTCCAGCCAGTGTCCACATCCTTTATCAGATCCCTTTTGAAAAAACTGAAGCCAACCACCCTTTCGGCCGATCTTCTCCCGGCTGAATACCTGCAAATTGCTGCAGATGTCGTAGCCTACCCTATCTCGATCTTAATTAACAGAACCATAACCGAGGCCTCAATCCCCTCAATTTGGAAAATATCCTACGTTATTCCACTCCACAAAGGAGGTTCATCCACAGAACTATCCAACTATAGACCCATAGCCATACTATCACCACTTGCCAAAATTATGGAAAAGTGCATGCACAACCAACTAATGCTCTATCTAACCCAAAATAAACTACTTACAGACTCTCAACACAGATTCAGACCCCATCATAGTACAACCACTGCCCTCCTCTCTTTTACTGAAAACATTAATCTTAACCGGAATAACAAAAAAATATCCTCCGCTCTCTTCTTGGACCTATCGAAAGCCTTCGATATGGTAAACCATCAGTTACTTTTACATACTCTAAAAACCCTGTATCCAGATACTCCAGCCCTTGACTGGTTTCAAGCCTACCTTACTGGGAGACGACAAGCAGTAATGTGGCAAAACAAGCTCTCCTGCATGCTACCAAATACCATAGGAGTTCCTCAAGGTTCCATATTAGGACCTCTCCTCTTTTCAGTCTTTATAAATGACCTCCAAACAGTCATCCCTGAAGCCACCTGTATTCAATATGCAGATGACTCAACTATAATATGTTCCAATGCCTCTCTTGCAAATCTACTAACTACTACCCAACATAGCTTGACCAAAGTCGAAAACTGGCTTGCCAACCATCTCCTGATCTTAAATCCAAACAAAACCAAGTTACTTCTCTTCTACCCAACCAATAGATCACCAACAGAACACTTTACCATGCGATCCAATAATGGGACCATCATCACCCCAGACACCTATACAAAGCTATTAGGAGTAAACATTGACAACAAACTCAGATTTGATATACACATCAACCAAGCCATTAAATCTGTTAACAAGAAACTTGGGACCCTATATAGAATAAAAGCCTTCTTCACCCCGAATGCCAGGGCAGCCACAGCCCGATCACACCTTCTCTCTACCCTACTATATGCCTCTCCGGTCCTTACTTACCTTAACAAATCTGATCTGAACAAGCTCTCATCCTGCTATAATCACATTGCCAGGTTCATTACAGGCCTACCCTATAGAACACACCACTGTATTAACCTGAAAAAACTTGGATGGATAGAATTCCCATACCTTCTTCAGCAGTATCAACTCATAGAGGCCTTCAAAATCCTTAAACAACCTGAGAATACCCCAGCACTAAAAAACTTATTGACTCCCTACTCCAATCTAAGCTGCCTTCGCTCAGCAAACAGACTCCTTTTCCAAACAACTAAATCTTTCAACCTAGGTGGTGACGCGCTGTTTGCCAACACCTCTGGTAAAATATGGAACTCTCTCCCCAATAACCTCACGCTTGCAACTTCTCTAAGTCAATTCAAAAATAGTCTAAAACTCCACTTCAAGTCACATTGGCTATGTCCTTGCTCAAACCCAGACTAGCTCTGTGCCATTAACAAATACATAAACAACTAGCTAAGATGTTAAGAACTTTGTATGCTGTGATAAAGAAATATGTATGCTGTCTAACTATATGACATTATACTGCCTACCGTCTTTGCTAATATGTTATGTATCATTTGTAGTAAACTCTGATAATTGTAAGGCAGTATTGTACTTGTATGTAAATAGCCTATGTTTTTGTTAATTTTTTCATCTCATTTAGTGAACCTAATTATCAATGTAACTCTGTTGGAGCTTTTCTCCCCGGGCCTCCACTGAAAAAGGACATGTATCCAGTCGGACCATCCCGGTTAACAAATGTAAAATAAAATAAATAAATAAATACTTAACCAGCAGAGTTATTGGCTTTAGTGATCTGCAAGTGATTTTTGTTGCTGGATCTTAGTGGTCTGGTGGTGCGATAGGGCTGGAGTAGATTCTGGAGGGATGGGACATTTAGTGGATGGTTTACTAGTTTGTGGCCGAGTGAGAGTTGATACCACTGAAGGAGGTAAGGGAGTTCAAGCCAGCCCAGTTCAGCAAGTGAGTGGTGACTACGGTAGGATGCCCCTGTGGTGAATTTGGTGATTTTGTTGTAGCAGGTCTCTAGCTTATTTAGATCACATTGCCTTAGGTTGGTATATATTGGATAGGCATAAAGTAGGGTGGAGATAAGGTGGGAATTTGCTATTGAAATCTTTGCTGCTTTGGTGAGAAATTGCTTATTTCTGTATAACGCTCCTAGTTTTTTGGGGACTTTTTTTATGGTCATGGATATGTGAATGTCAAATTTTAGTTTATTGTCTATTTCCACTCCTAGCAATTTGGTGTGTTCAGTTGGGTATATAGTGGTGTTGTCTTTTGCTGTGATGTTAAAGTGAGAGTTGTTTTGAGTATGTTTGGTGGGTTGGAAGATGAGTAGTTTAGTTTTGTTTGGGTTGAGTATTAATTGGGCATCAGATAACCATGTTTCAACAGAGGAAAAGGCTTCCTATGTGACTTTTTGCAGTTTGGGTAGGGACTGGGCTGAGCAGATGATGGTCGAGTCATCTGCATATTGTATGAGTGTGCCATGTTTGGTGGCAGAGGCTAGATTATTGGTGTAAACAGAGAAGAGTAGGGGTCCAAGGATGGATCCTTGGGGAACCCCTATGGAGACAGGTAGTTGGGGAGATATGTCATTCTGCCATACAACTGATTGTTGGCGGTCAGACGGGTAACTCTGAAACAAGTTGGTGACTGATTGTGAGAAGGATAGGTTATTGGGGACAGAGATATGTTGTTTGTGTGGGACCATGTCAAATGCTTTAGATAGGTCTAGGAAAGTAGCAGAGGAGAGATAGCCATTGTTTTTATGCTGAAGGATAGTGTTAGTAAAGGAGAGTAAGGCAGTGGTGGTGCTATGGTTTGGTCAGAAACCATGCTGAGTACTGGAAAGGAGGTTGTTAGTAAGTAGGTAGTCTGAGACCTGAGAGTGTATGCATCTCTCTAGTATCTTGGAGAGTGGAGAAAAAATAGCTACGGCGCGGTAATTGGTTAGTTCTGCAGAGGGTCCACCTTTGTGGAGGGGAATTATATGTGATATTTTCCACAGTGTGGGAACGTAACTTTTTGACAGAGATCGGTTAATCAAGATGGATACTGGGTAGGCCAGAGCATCAGCTGCAATTTGTAGGTATTCACTTGGGAGGTTGTCTGCTGCTAATTTGGTGGGTTTAAGTTTAGCTAAGAGTTTTTTTTTATGTTGGAGGCAGGTACAGGAGAAAAAGAGAAGACAGTGGGGAGATTACTAGTTGAAGGTGTGGGTTGGAGGGGAGGGGGGTTGTGTTGTTTAGCTAGTGATAGTATGGTTTGGGTGAAGTGTGTGTTGAATGAGGTAGCAATATTTTCTGAGGAGTGAGGGATGTTAGGAGGAGGGGAACTGACTTTACCTGGGTGGAGGATGGAGTTTATGGAGGACCAGAATTGTTTGGGGCTGTGTTGTGAGGAGTCTAGGGCAGACTGGTAGTATTGGAATTTGTCCTGTTTTATTAGCTTTTTGACTCTATTGCGTAGTTCTAGGAATTTCTGTCTAGCTGAGGGGGTTTTGTTTTTGCGTCAGTGCTCCCAGGCTTTATCCCTGTTTTTTATTTCTGACTTAGTGGTTTTCTGTAGCCATGGGGAGGGTTGTGCTTTGGTTCTGGAAAATCTTATGGGGGCATGGTAATTAAGGATGTTCAGGAAGGTAGTATTAAAAAATTCAACTGCATCATCTAGACTGAGGAACTTTTGAGGATGCCAGTTACATTCTTTGAGGGATGAGACGAATGTGAGTGGGTTAAAGTTTAGTTTTTTACGTATTTGACGGTAGATGACAGGTTTAGCTTGGTATAGGTATTTTTTGAGTAGGAATGTTGGGGAGTGATCACTGAAGCTATCTGATAAGCAGCCTGTTATATATGACTGGGGGCTCTTACTGACTAGTATCCAATCCAGGGTAGTGTGCTTGCTGGAGTTTTTATTTATCCTGGTTGGTGACTGGACTAGTTGGGTGAAGCCATGAAGGTGTACATGATGGGTTGGATTGTTGCCAGAACAGGATTGCCAGTCAATATTGAAATCACCTAAGATGATAGTTTCTTGGGGGAGATGGTGGGAAGACCAGCTGAGGAGGTTTTCTAGTGGAGGGATGTTTTGGCTAGGTGGGAAGTAGCATCCAATTATGTTGATGGTTACGTTGACTATTTGGGGTCTGTCTCTCAGAAAATTTGCTATCTACCTAACTACACAGGAAACAGTTTGGAGCACATTTAGCTTGTTAAATAAGTTTGCATATAATATATTATCAAATGCCTTGGAAAGTAAAGACATGCTGAATGGACAGTGTGAGCACAGTCCAAAGCTTGTGTTACCTTCTCAAACAATTTACCAGATTCATTCAATAAGAGCTACTCCTAATAAATCCAAACTGCTGGAGATCAAGCCTCATAAGATTTTTAATATTAAAGTTTATCAAGTTCATTCTGACTTGTTCCATGGCCTTGCAGTCAATGCTTGTGATGTTGATGGATCTCTTAATTTCCAGGGTCCGTGATGAGACTGTTCTCGTAATGTGGCATCACAACTGCTGTGCACTACACAACCAGGGCAAAACCAGTGAATAAAGTGAATAACTGTAGGAGTGGGCCTATCGGCATGTTTAGTGCTGTTCAGCAGGCAGCCTGGTATGTTATCAGGCCCAAGACAGAATGAAATTTTTGTTATGAAAAGCACTTTTAGCAAGTGTTCTTTAGTGATGTTATGGGGTTGACATGTTTAGAGATATGTGTAGAGATGTCACTGCAGAGAAATTTGCACTGAATTTGTTTGATAAAATGTTTACAGTATCCACTAGAACCAAGTATGTAGTGCCATTATACATAATTTCAGAGCAATTTTGGGTGCTATTTTGTACCTTCTATGCATAAGTAAAAAAAAGATTTGATGATGCAGTGGTGCAGCAATTTGCATTGCTGCCTCAGCAAGAGGTTCTCTGGTTTGATTCTTAGCCTTCTGTATGGAGTCTGCATGTCTTCCCTGTGTTTGAGTGGGTTTCCTCTAGGTGCTCCAGTTTCCTCCCATGTTAAAAAGACATGTGTCTTGAGTAATTCTCTCTGGGGGCCTCTACTGAAAATTGGCTTGCTCCAAGTTGAATTTTCCCCGTAAACAAATGTTAAACAAATAAATAAATAAATTATCTTTAGCTTTCAATGCCAGCCTATGTACCTTAAATGCTTTTTTATGTTGACCTTGATTTGTGTGTCTTTAGTTTTGCTATATATTCTAAGAATTCTTTTTAGAGTTGCGTTAACTTTTGCATGTGGACCACCAGGCTGGTTTGCTGTTACACTTCCCATTTTGTTTAGTTTTTGTAGGGACTGTCAAATTAATACAGTTTTTTAGGTGAGTATAGAATTTATTTGCATAACTACTGGATGGTGTCTGGCAGTTAACTTACAGAATTGAGCTGTTAATGAACTGCTTCCTGTGGTTTAGAAGTGCAAGGTTTGATTCCCTCATCCTCCATTTCCTAACTGTGTGAGTCTGCGCATATCCTTAACCATGCATAGCTCCCAGACTGAATGTCAAAAAGGTCCATGGAGATCAGTGCTCTACCCTGGAAAACAAAGGCGAGTACAAAAGTAGATGTGCTCTCAATTTGGAGGTTGCAATTGTATTTGAACTCTGAAACTTCATCATAGAATTGCAGAAAGTTTGAAGTTTTAAATACTGTGATATTAGCATTTGTTGGCCTGGGAATTTTGAAGGGGAAGGTTACAAGTCTGTGGTTAGACTTGACTGGGGAAGGGTATTTAGTGGGATAGTGGATATAGATGCTTTATTTGTAAGGACCAGGTTAAGAATATTTATCCTCTAGTGGGCTGTTTGACTATTTGTTCCAGGGAACTCTTGTTTATGAAGTCAAGGAATTTAGTGCATAGCCTGCATTCAAGGTATAGGTCTCCCAAATTATCAGTATATAGTTAAAGTCACCAAGTATAATGGAGCTTTTATGAATTTTATGTTCATCCGATATATTTAAGAATTGGACATGGCTTTTGGACGTCACTGTGAGTGGGTGCTGTAAAATGCTTTGATCTGATAGCTTATTTGTAATGAGCTGAAAATCAATACATTTGGTGTGTGGGTCCCTAGGAATCTGCCTTGCGGGTCAAAATCATGTTACAGGTAGGGGAAGCTTTACTGCCATGTTGTTGTCATACTTGTTCATCTTAAAGGTTTTGAGTGTTCTTGAAATATTGGTGATCTTGGCACCTGAATGAAAACTTACAGTCATCCTATTTTTCTTCAGAGATGTGAAAGTAGAGTGTTATGTGTCTTAATATGGAGTCATCAGTCCATTTATATTAGTAGAGGCATTATGCGTACTGGGATCGGGACGGGGCGATTTTTTTCCTGGTGACTCTTAGGTATGGAGCTGGCAGTATGTGTTGCAGTATTTAATTTTTGCTGAAACTCTTACTTGAAGTTGGAATGACTTTTTTCCAGCCTCAGCATATAATAATTTCCATATATTTGTGTGGAGTGTTGTGAGCTGTGGTCTTTTGTGAAAGTGATGACACTTATTTAAATATTTGCATTTCTCTCTCACCGGTAGTATATAACAAGGTAAGTAGTAGGTTATTGTCTGTAAGGAGAAGGCAGTTGCTATACTACCTGGGTATACCAAGTGACATGAGGCTGGCAAATGAAGGAAGACAGGATGGCTGATCTTCTGTTTTGTCCAAGGGTATATAAAATTAGGAATGTAAGACTTAATTTTATAGTATTTGCTTTTTTGAAATACTTGTTATGAGTACATGAGTATATCTTCCCTTATCTTTGTTGTTGAATATATTGGAAAAATTACAGTTTAAAGAACACAATAGCACCAAGTTGAGATAATGGAAAAAAAATATTTGACACAGTTCTGTAGCTGGCTAGTCTGGAACTGCCATAAAACAAATACAAGTTCTGAATTTTCTTGACTCTAAGCTCACCACATAAGAAAGAAAAGTACAGTTTTGTAAGTAAATTTAACAGTTAATGTTCGAATGATCACTACTGCTGCCACATTCCTGAAGCTCTGGAAGCTGGTTGGCAATACGTCATACCTTAGGATATAATCTATATTGCTGTCTACTGCAGCAGTGATCATATGATGAATATCTAGTGTTTAGTACCAACAGATACACCACTTAAATGGCAAAATGCAGTGTAGCTGTTTACTGGAATTAATAATACAGGCTTAAAAGCCTTAGCTATAGCAGATTGTTAAAATGAACTTAAAAAGCAGATTAAGAAATTAAAATGCTTCACTTATCTTTGTTGTTGGAGTGTTGAAACTATCACTCACCAGCACAGTTTAAAATAACACAGGTATTTTCAGAAAATTAAACTTACTATTTCCAGACCGAGGCAGAATGTAGCACTCAAGGGTTACAGAGAACATGGACAAATAAAACGAATACTAAACAGCTGGAGTCTTAATACATTAACCCTGCCTATTATGTACTCAAAGAAAAAGAATAAATAATCGGTAAGGGGTATTCTTTGCTTCCATAAAACATGACACTATGCTGCACTTCTTGTATTGCTGCCCATTCTCTACTTCAGCTGATGAGTGTCTGGGTTCACCGATAAGAATTTTTTGCACCTACATGTCATGTATATGACCCAATGGGAGCAGACACTTTTATTTTCTGTTAATCCTATGCTCAGTGCACATTACATTGCAGACCATGGCATTCTTAATAAGCCAGTTTCTTTGTTTTCCTTCAACAGCAATCACAACAATAGTGTGGAGTCCCAGAAATAGACTTTATGCACAGTCTGCTGTGTATTTTTAGGAGGAAACAACACAATTAAGAAAGTCATGGAATTGTTCCACCACATGCAAAGCTGTTATTAGGAGTTTTGGTTCGGGATACTGGCTATGTATTAGAACCTAGAAGGACAGATCTAGATAGTCTTATGATACAAGATGGAAGCAATCTATGATCCTGCAAACATACCATGTAATCTTGCAACTCGTTTCCACTCACTGCATGAATTAGCAAGTCATCTAGCAATATCAGAATGCTCTCATGTCACCTTAGAAAAATAGTTCCTGAGTCTACATCACACCCAATACCAAACATTGGTTCTATACATGGACATGATTCTCTGACATGGCAACGTGTGTCCTCACCAGCTCATACTCCATTCTACATTAAGAGATGAATTTTAAATGTATCCGATAGCATGTTTACCCTTATATCACACACACAGTACTACAATGTATGCTGTGCATTGCCAGAGAGCATATAATGTTACTATCCTTAAACGAACAGACATCATGTTATGGAGGTATACCTAATGCTTACATCTATACTGCAACACATAAAGCTTTTGGTAGACTTTATACCTACAGTAAATGATGGCTATGCATTCTTCCACATAATGTATCACAGTCATGAGCAATACCTCATTTACTGTAATTAAGAGATTCATTTCAATTAGTTTTGTCTTTGGCAGGAGGCCTGCAGCATCACAACCAAGGTAGAGAAAGTGTATGGTTGACTGTAACAAAGAAGAATGTGTAAGTATTGTTTTACTACCACAGGAAAGTATGCTTACTTATAGTTTTTACAAAGTTTGTAATGATGATATTGCTCTGTTCCATAATGCTTAGCAACATATATCACAAGAGGATAAGGCACATACTTCTCACAACAATAAATGTTAGTATGTGGTTCTGTTCTTGTACTTTATATAGGTAGGTTACATAGGCAGGACTACCCAATACCCATTTGCTATGTTTTGAGTACTTCAGCTACACAACAGAATTAAGCATGTACAGGAGCCGAGCTAATTCTTTAATCGTTCTACTATGAAACACCAACTTTGTGAAAGTCAATGTTCTGAATGGCTGAAAAAATGCCCAGAATCCAAATGGGTGAAAAGTACACTTTTAGTTGTTTTTTTGCCACAAGCCCCCCAGCACCCCCTAATGTGAGTGGCAAGTCCCCATGCTTTTCAAACTTATATATACCAAGTCCATGGGTGCACTAACTCGAAGAAGGGAAAAGTCTCCCTAAAGAAGTGAATCATTGCAGCATACAATTAGAAATCACACTGGCAATGATTTCCTAAGGGAAACAGCATTCAGCATTACGCCATTTGTCTTTTTTCCTTGGTGGTACAAAAGCTAGAGCATTGTCATCTCAAGCATATGTACGAGAGCTGTCTTTAACAATGTTTATGAATTGCTCAGGGCTTCGGTTATGCATTTTTGTAGCTTCGGTCCTACTCTACTGAGTGCAATATTTATAAATCCCCCATTTTTCCATATGCACGTTTGGAGCCTTATCCTTAATTATAATGAAAGTGAAAACAGAAACAGTACAGCAGTCCTCAGTCTGTGCAGTTCATTGTAATGTTTCTGCTAACCAATGGCATTCTCTGTATTCTGTGTGCTGGCCGTTACGTAGGGTAGCTGAAGTGGCAAAACAATACATTTCGGCATCTTTTCCATATTAACAAACTGTTAAAAACTGAAGACTCAAAACAGCAAAAGTATTCAGAAGATAAAACACCACTCCTTTTCAATGATAAATTACTCAAGTTTTTTAATATTAGTGCTTTTGTCCACTTGCAATGAAGGAACTTTATCAGCCATATTGTAAAAACACTATGCAGGTTAAATAGTCATGAATAACAATGACATCATAACCCCTCCCAGTTGCATTTATAAAATATAAAGTGTAAACTTTCTGTATGTCTAAATTCAAAACTATACATATATGTAACATGTTTATATAATATGTAACAAAGGTAAAAATAAATGTAAGAATAAAATGTTTTTCATCTCAGTAAAGCTTTCAAATTTCAGGATACATTTCACTGAGCAACATTCATTAAGCCCTGGATAGGCAAATGCATTTGTTTTCAGTTGCCATAGTAACTCTCTCTCTTTCCTAAATAATATATTATAATCACCTTGGTTCATAAATACAAGGCCACCCCTTTATCTGGGCACATTACCTTGATACCAGACATTCTCAAATCCATAATATTCTGAAATTCTAAGCGTGTTAAGTTTTTTATTAATGAAGATGTGAATTTGAGAGACAATTTGGGTTTGGAGCCTAACATTACTTTCAGAAGAGGTCCTAATTTAAAAGATTTACTGAATAGGAACATAAAAAAAGAAGAAATGTCTTACCATAATGTTACATCTGTGTTGTAGATCTTTGTTCATTCATTACCATTAGGACCTCGGGTCCATCCTAGAAACCGATATGGCTGTTTCCAAGTTCGTGCCAGCCACAAATTCTCAGCTAAGACCTACCCATAATGCCTCTCTCCTAGTTACTTCAGATCGAGTTTGCCCACTCTTAGATAATAGATGTAGTAATAGAAAAAAAATAGTAGGAGGCTCTGTCTGAGCAAATACTATAACCAGGAGCTCCTAAAGTCCACCAGGAGTCCAGGCAGGGGGTAGGATGGCAGGAAGTAATGAATGAACAAAGATCTACAGCACAGATGGAACGTTATGGTAAGACATAACTTCTTTACCTGATGTTTTAAATCTTTGTTTACGCATTACTATTAGGACCGAGTCCCCAGCTACTTGATTCCTGGGTGGCCCTAAGGAAGGATATTCCTGAGCACAACAGAACCAAAAGATGCCCGTCCTCTGGAGGCGAGATCCAACTTGTAATGAGATATAAAGGTATGAGGTCTTGCCCAAGTGGTTGCTGTGCAGATATCATCCATAGAGGCTCTGGAAAGAAATGCTATAGAAGGTGCCATAGATCTGGTAGAATGAGCCTTTATTCTGAAAGGTAAGGATAGCTTATTCTGTTGGTAGATAAAGGTAATGACGTTTTTAAGCAAGGAGGATAAAGTCACTTTGGAAACAGGTTTACCCAATCTGGGTCATGCAAAGGCCACAAACAATTGATCTGTTTTCCTGATAGATTTAGTCCTGTCCAAATAACAATGAAGCTGCTGATGCACATCATGGGTGTGCAAAAGGTACTCCCCTCTGTTAGAATTGTGAGGGAAGAAAACCAGCAGGTCAATAGATTGATTAATGGAAAAGCCAGAAATGACCTTGGGCAAGAAAGAAGGGTCAGTATGAAGGGACACCCTATCTGTGTGGAACATCAAGTAAGGACTCTTGACACTCAATGTCTGCAGCTCAGATACTCTTCCCACTGAGGTAAGTGCTACTAGAAGTAAGGTTTTCCATGACAAAAATTGCAAATCACGTAAATCAAAAGGCTCGAAAGGAGAACCTGTGAGAGACTGAAGTACCAAAGTCAAGTCCCAGGGTTCTAAGGGAGGCTTGACTGGAGGTTTAAAATGTAAAACTCCTTTCAAAAAGTTCTTGCATAGACGGTGTGACATAACTGAAGAATTATCAAGATCATTATGAAAATTGGCGATAGCTGCTAAAAGTACAGTGATCGTCGAAGCTGAGGCCCTTGCATGCAAAAACAGTAGTCAGGTATTGTAGGATCTTTTGAATAGGCATAGAGAAAGGGTCTAAGTTCTGATCTTTGGCCCAAATAGAGAACCTAGTCCATTTACTAGAATAAACTTTCCTAGTGGAAGGTTTGTGTGAAGCCAGAAGAATTTCACGAACAGGAGATGGGATGTAAGGCTGCCTGGCAATCATTGGAAGTGAAGGAACCAAACTGTGAGCTTGAGACTGTGCAGGTTTGAATGAATCAGTCCCTGAGGATGAGATAACAGGTCTTGGGAATGATCCAGGATCCACAGACTGTGAATCAGATGAGGCCATAGGGAAGACCCGGTGGAATCAGGGCAAAGTAGCTTCTACATTTGTAGTTTAGGGGAGGGGAAGCAAACAGGTCACAGCAAGGCTTGCCCCAGCGTTGGAAGATCCAATCCGCTGTTACAGGGTTGAGGGACCACTCGTGAGGCATCTGGATATTCCTGCTCAGATTGTCCACAATAAGGTTGGAACTCCCAGGAATGTGTGTTGCTATAAGGAAGTGGTTAGAAGCTATTGCCCAGTGCCAAATCCTCATGACTTCCTGACACAGGGGGTAAGACCTGGTTCCACCTTGCTTGTTGATATACCAGACGACTGACATGTTGTCTGACTGAATTGCAATGTTCCCAGAGGGTAGCGACACATAGAACAGTTGCAATGCTAGGAAAACTGCCCTCAGTTCCAGGACATTTATGTGCAAATTGGCCTCCATGGAGAACCAGGTGCCTTGGACAGTTTTTTCTCTGGAAATGCCACCACCCCCCACTCTAACAGGAAGCGTCTGGTCACAATGGCCATGGGCTGGAGAAGACTGAGAAGGGTTGACACAACAATCATTTTGTGGTTTCATCCCACCACCATATTTCTTCCTCCTTGCAGTTTGAAAGGCATATCAGGTGGTTGAGTCGGTAAATTAGCAATGACCATTGTGCAGAAAGGAGCCACTGTAGGATTCACCTGTGCAGCCTCGCCAGTGGTACCAATGTAATATTAGCCGCCATGGAGCCTAAGAGTTGCAGTGCAAGATGTGCTGGTACATAGGGCTGAGGAAGAAAGTCTTGGATTTGGTGTGTTATGTTTGAAAACCTGTGAGGGGGGAGAGAAGCTTGACAGGATGTTGGGTTGAAGACTGCTCCAATGAATTCCAGTGTCTTCATTGGAGACATTGAGATTTGTCCTTGTTGATTGTAATCCCCAAGCGGAGTATGAGATTTTGAGTGTAAGAAGATTCCTGATCGGAGCAGTAAGGAGCCAATTGTCTAGATAGGGAAACACCTGAAATCCTTGTAGTTGATGATGAGCTACCACAGCTGCCATACATTTGGTGAACACTCAAGGGGCTGTTGAGAGACCGAATGGCAGTGCACTGAACTGGTAGTGATTGGCTCCCAGCTGGGAGCAGAGAAACCTCTGGGAGCAGTGATCCATCTTTATGTGGTAGTACGCATCCTGGAGGTCTATAGAGCACATCCAGTTATCCCTCCCTAGGAAGGGAAGAAAGGACTGTATTGTGACCATCCAGAAATTTTGAAGTTTCATAAATTTGTTCAGTAGGCTGAGATCCAGGATTGGTCTCCACTCCCCTGTCTTTTTTGGCACTAAAAGGAACCTTGAGTAAAACCTGGATCCTGTCTGGTCTGGTGGTATTGGTTGGATAACTCTTTTCCTTAGCAGCTTTTCTATTTCTAAGGCTGCTAATTCACCTCTGATTGTTTGGTACATTGGGGATGGGAGTTAAATCGAATGGTATTTGGTAGCCTATGGATATTATTCTCTGCATCCAAACATTGGTAGTAATAATATGCCAGGCTGATAGATGCAGAGAAAAATGACCCCCGACTGCTTCCAGAGGAAAGCAATTGGGCCGCTGCTCAGGAGCGCTGGTAGGGTCTGCCGGAGAAAGAATCTCTAGCACTCTGGTTATGCGGACCCCCTCTCTCCTGAAAGGGACATCTTCCATATGAGTTGCCCCCTCTGCCCTGGGGGGATTGTTCACTACGAGTGTCACGAAAAGGTCCTTGGGATTTCTTTAACCACATATTTCCTCCCTTCTGGTTCCTGGAGTAGGACGTCTGGGGGTTGGAAAGGCATATGCCCACAGCAGACAAGGTCTTTCTGCCTTTCTCACTATGTGTAAGAATGTCTCATACTTTGGGTCCAAAAAGTGCAGATTCATTGACAGATGCATTGATGAAGGAAGATTTAAAGGGGTCTGCAAAGTCACACAACTGCATCCAAGCATTACGTCTCATGACATCGCCTGATGCGGCAGCTCAAGCTGCCCCCTCGGTGGAGTGAGATATCAAATGCATCAAGGAGTTTGAGATGGATTCAAGGGTAGCTAGCTGCGAGGGGACAGTATCACGCTCCTCATCAGGCAGTACCCCACAAAAGAGGGAAACATTTTAGAATTTAGGTCTCTTTGGAGGCGAGTAAAGTGTGCCAGGTAGTACAGTGACTGAATGGCAAATGGTGCTGAAGCATAGGTCCATTTCCCTAGTCTGTCCATGGTCTGGGACTCTCTGTTAGGAGGATGGGTGGTGGAATTATCTTCTACTAGTTCCCTCTTGGTGGTCACCACCACGACCACAGAATCAACTGTCACCGATAGGACCAGCAGGGCTGGTCTTCAGGTGTAGATAAAATTTTTTGTCTGGTCTCTGAGGGACAGGTTCTACATTGTCTGGTGCCTTCCAGGCGTGCTGCATAATGATTTTAACAAGGTCATCTGTCATTGGAGTCACCCAGGAAGTAGATGGCCAGGCATGGAAGGCCTGCAGGAACACCGATTCCTCAGAAGAAGGGATAGAGGACTTCCAGTCTTGCCGCTGCTTGAGGATTTCGAGAATGACTCTGAATGAGATATTGTCTGGGGAAGACTGTGGGGACCCTTCCCCCTCATCACAATCAGTGTCTTTGGTGATAAATTCCTCTGGTGAATCAAGGTGCTTCCTCTTGCACCGTTTCTTCCAGGATGGCTCCCCAGTGGGATCTTCTGAGGAGGACTCCAGAGAAGGGGTTCCCTTCAAAGAGGGTTCTTGTGACTCCTGTGCCCGGGGTCCCAAAATAGAGGGTTGGGAGAGGTGCATTCTAGGGGACGGGTCTGATACTGATGTCATTGGGGCTGACTGCAAATCCACTCCCTATACAGCAGGCCCACCTGAGGAGAGATGGGAATCCAGAACCAGGAGGGACAACCTCGGAACTGGGGTCACACCTCGCTGTGAGGAGCCCACCTCCAGGTGAGGAGCTCTGAGAGAATTGGAAGCCATCGGAGCCATGGACATAGATGGCGCCAGCAAGAAAATAGGTGCCTGGCTAGGTACCAAGGTACGGATGGTCTAAGCACTGCTTCGGGAGAGCATCAGTTCTACCGGAGCCGATGCAGGAAGGGTGGATGGTGCTGACAGGGAAAACACTGCTGTCGGAACTGAGACAGTATGCACCGGAGTGGAAGTATCTTGTCCTTGGTAGGTATTCAAGTTCTGGAGCCGATGGAGATGAAGAAAGTGTTGGCACCGTGGCTGGGGATGGTGCAGAAGCAGGTACAATCATCGGAGCTGATGTTAGATCCAAGGACAGCATCGAAGTCAGTGGTGCTGAGGTTGGAACCAAAATAGGGATGAATATCATGGATGGCACTGAGGGAGAAGACACAGAGCCTGGTGCAGAGGAGGTGCACAGAGCCAACCCAGTTCCATAACTGACGGGGATGCAGGAACCGAGTGACTCCGTTTGTCCTTATGTTTTTTTTTTTTTTTTTTGGAGGGGGTGAGACCTCCGACCTAGGTGGAGCCTCTGAAAAAGGTGTCTTGAGTAATCAGTTTTTCCTTATGTTTTGTGGTCTTTGGAGGGGGTGAGACCTCAGACCCAGATAGTGCCTCTGTAAAAGGTGTCTTGAGTAATCCGTTTTTTTGTAAGTTTATTTTTTTTATATTCTTATATTTATTTTTACCTTTGTTACATATTATATAAACATGTTACATATATGTATAGTTTTGAATTTATACATACAAAAAGTTTTATACTTTATATTTTACAAATGCAAGTGGGTGGGTTTATGATGTCATTGCTTATTCATGACTATTTAAACTACATAGTGTTTTTACAATGCGTGTAAGCTGTGGTGGTACAGTGGGAGTGTTGTTGCTTCACAGCAAGAGGTTCTCCTGTTCGATTCTTGGCTGGAGTGTCTTCTGTGTGGAGTCTGCATGCCCTCCCCCCAGTTAAGTGGCCTTCGAAAGACATGCCTGAATGAGTGTGTCTTCGCTGAAGGTTGGGTGTCAGGCTGGCAACTCGGCACCATAAAAATCTACTGCCAATCATTAGTGGACTGGAGTTCTGCTGTGGTGATTTTTACAATGTGTCTGATGAAGTTTCTTCATTGCAAGTGGACAGAAGCGCTCACATTAAAAAACTTCAGTAATTTATTGTTGAAATGGGGTGTTGTTTTATCTTCTGATCTTTTCCATATTTGGCGACAACCAATATATTTGCTTGCTTGAACTGAGAGGTTCCTAGGATGATATGCAATAGCTGACTGCAAAGTTTTCATGCTGGCAGAGACTTATCTAAGTATGTAAATAATAGCAAACTTAACACAATACAATAACTGCAAAATGTTTCTAATGTAGATTGGTAGCTGTATTGGAAATGTTTATAAACAATTTATTTTTACACACAACAATGATATATTTGTAGAGGTTATTTAAACTGACACAGTACAAAAATTGAAATAAAGCATGTGCCTCCCTTCCTTTTCATTAAAACATGCTATACACATTTCACAACATTTTGATAAAGCAATACTTGCTACTACCATTCTTTTGAAGAATAACTTCAAAACAATGCCATTAGCTCAGAATTAGCAACTTATTTATATTAACTAGACTGAACAGGAAAGGAAAACACTGACTTTAGGCTGCAAAAGTACAGCTCTATAAGTAAACTTAACAGTAGATGTTCAAATGATCACTGCTGCATTAGCCTTAGCTATATGGGCTATATCCTGCCAAGGATATAACAGCTGTCCATCTTTCAAAACTTCAGGGTACCTTCCAAGTGCCCAAACTGTCAAGCAGCTCAAGTTGAGCTGATTAAAAGACAAGTTTGGGAGACAAGACCTTCAGAGCTTTTCTGCCAACACACAGAGGAAGGATGATCCTTTAAGGAACAAAGCTAGGAACAACAAAAAATAAATGTCCATACCCTTGACAAGTATACCAAAACAAGGGGGGAGGGTAAAGGGAGGAGATGGCTACTGCAGCACTGATCATTCATACAACTACTGTTATGTTCATCATACTGATCACTGCTGCAGTAGTCTCAGCTATATGGGTAGATTACACTACATTTGGAAGATGGAAGGAGAAGAGTCTATGAGCCCCTGAAGAATGATCCTAGCAAAGTTTGATCTGGACCTAGAGAAGGAATCAAGCTTATAGTGCTTTGCAAAAGTATGTACAGAGGACAAGACTGCAGCTTCTAGAACACTTCTGGAATACAGCTCCTTTCCAAAAAGTCATAGATGAAGCCAAGGTCATGGTAGACTAAACCTTGACCATTCTTGGAATAGTTTGTTATGGCGAGTATAGCAAAGGGTAATAGCCTTAGACAACAATTTGGAAATAATCTGTTTCTGCACAGGTTGACCTTTCTTCTTACCTTCATAAGAAATCAACAATTGATCTGTAGATTTGAAAGCTATAGCTCTGTCAAGATAGTACATGAGTTGTCTGTGGACATCCAAGTGATATGGGGCATTCTTTCTCCCTCATGTTTAGTTTTGGGAAAGAAAACATGTGGATGGACAGTTTGGCTTAAAGTAACCCTGGATACCACTTTAGGCATAAGAGGATTAACTCTCAAAGAAACTCTGACACCATTGAAAATTGGGTTGGCTCACCATAACAGCTTGCAACACAGATATCCTTCTTGCAGAGGTCACAATAATAACTAAAACTGTTTTCTATGTTAACAACCTCAAGTCAGCCAGGCAAGTTGGTTCAAATGGAGCAAGTTTTAACTTCTCTAACACAAAATTAAGATTCCAAGGAGGGGCCACTAGTTTTCTAGGAGGCCTCTTCCACAAAACTCCTTTCAAAAACATTTTGAAAAGAAATTTCATTGGTTGAGGAGGGTCCACAGGCAGACATGCTGAAATAGCTGATAAATGAACCTTGATAGGGGAATAAGAAAGGTCATAGGATAGTAACTCACATGAATATTGTAAAATCAGCTAACTGGGTGCTGATTATGTTGTTGGCACCAACTAGAAAACCTTTTCCATTTGTAAATATATAATTTTCTAGTATTAGGTGTTCTTGCCCCCATTAGTATCTATTGCACACCCTTAATAAACATGTCCCTAAAAGTAACTAAGACCCTATCATCCAGGCAGTCAAGTGAAATTGATTGATGTTGGGTTGTTTCAAACACCCTTGTTCTTGTGTGAGTAGATCCTGGCTTTGAGGAAGCTTGTGGTAATTGCCCCTGGACATTTACAAAAGAAGAGAGAACCATGGCTGCCTGGACCAAAAGGGAGTCACCACAGTGATGTTGGGGTATTCCTTCTCAATCTTCATAAGTGCCCTAAATGTTAGTGGAAAGGGTGGAAAAAACATACTTCTGTCCAAGGAAACAAAAATACATCTGTCTTCTGCACCTTCTTGCATGGATTCCTGGAACAGAATCTTGCCAGTTGATTGTTCAAAGAGGAAGCAAAGAGGTCTACTTGAAGAATGCCCCTCAGATAGATCAAAACTTGGAAGACCTCCTGATCCAGATTCCATTTGTTAGAGTCTGTCCCGGGCCTGTTCAGTTTGTCTGCCACACAATTTTGCTCTTATGGAATATAGTATGCATGTAGAGTAAGATTGGGCTATGAAGCTAGCATGGATAGTCTGCAAAGGGGTTATGACCTGGTTCCCTCTTGCTTGTTGATGTACCACATGCATGTGATATGGTCTGTAACCACTTGAAGAGGTCTTGGGGACAGAAGATGGTTCAGAGAATTGAGTGCCTTGATCAGATATGGCATCTTACCATCTCCTTGATATTTGTGTGCTGGCATCTGTCCTTGGTGTCCCATATCCCCTGTACTTTCATCCCTCTTGAAACTGCTCCCCAAGCAATGTTTAAGGCTTCTGTTGTGACTGACTGCTGTGGAGCAGGAAGGGGATTTAAGGATATCTGTTTGTCTCCAATAAATGATTTCTCTTCTGACAAACCCCAGCACTACGATTTGAAAAGACAAAACATATCAATGCTGGGACAAAAGATATTTCAGATACCAGAGTATCTTTCTCATATGGAGTCTTCCCTGGGGTATCTGGAGAACCAAAGTCTGAGTGGAAAACCTTAGAATCAGATCTGGATATACATCTGTTTTTACCTCTGAAAGAAAAGCTTTTTGACTGGGTGTCTACTTGACATCAGAAGAACACAATCATGTGTGAAGTAGTTAAGAAAGACTTTTGAATGTTCTCTTGGAATTTCAGCTTGTGTAAGAGATATCTCACCCTAGAAAGAGGGACATTCCTGGCACTTTGAAGAAGACTCTGCAAAGATAAGAAGTTGTCTACATATGGAACCATATGGATATTCTGCAGCCTGCAATGAGCAATAAATGGATAATCCAATGGGAAAGACAGAGAAATGATAGTGTGAGCTAGACACACAAAACCTTAAAAAACATCTGAAGTCTGGATGAATAGGGATATCATGATAGGCATCATTTAATCTAGTAATACCAGGAAATTTGAAAGAGGAAGAACATGTAATAGATTATGAAGTGACATCAATTTAAATCTGGGCATTATCACAAATAGGTTCAGGAAAGAAAGATTGAGAACTGGTCTCCAAGCATTTTCTTTCTTTGTTTGGCACTATAAACATCCTTGAATAAAAACCCTTCCCCACCTGGCAAGGAGGAACTGATGTTATCACTCCTTGGAACAGCATGCCACGAAGAAGAGACAAATGAATCTGATCTGGCAAATGAGCAATGACACACAGGAAATGAGGGATTTTCTTCCACTACCATCTGTAACCTTGATGAATTATTTTCAGAACCAATTTATCTGAGGCTATGTGTTGCCAAGAAGAAAAATGGAGATTCAAGCTTTTTGGAAGACAAAAAGGTGCCAGGGTGGGAAGGGGTCACATGGTGTCTTGAATAGTCATTCAGACATGGACTATCCTTGGTTTTGGAAAGTTGAAGACTTCTTTTTGGAAACTCCTTGCCATTTTTTAAAAACATATGTTTATCTGCATTTTGCTGAGACTGATTATACTGCTTTTTTCCAAAATTGGATAAGGAGATAGAAAATCCAATTGAATATTTGGAAAAGGAGGGCTGAAAATTCTTAGAGATTTCCTGGATCATCTTGTCCATTTCATCACACTTTTTTATCACTTCTGCAGCAGAGGGCCAAACACTTCATCTTTATCCAAGGGTGAATTTAAAATCTCATTTTTAACATCATATGGGAGGTTCTGAGAATGTAGCCACGAAACCTCCTCAAAACAGTACCAGTGTCCATAGGCCTAGAAGAATCATCAATATAGTTATGCTCACACTGTAAACAATGAGTAGTGAGTGGCCTGTGTAATAGAAGAAATTCTAAGTTATTTACAGCAGATTTTTCCACACAAGAAAAAACAACACAGATAAGAAATTCCTCATACTTTCATAATTAGTCAGAACAAACGTTGACATATGAGCCTGACAATTCAAAATTCTGAAGATAAGTGTTAGAAAAGTATACAATTTTTCTAATACCTGTTGATAATGTTCCAGTGCTAATCAGAAAGAGTAGGATTGGCATTGACTAGTTGATTAGCAGCAGTGGGATTAACTATAGCTATAGCTGTTGGGTCAGGTGTGGAAATAGTGTATAAAATGTAAAAGAACGCATCACTTTATACATTCTCTCAGCCTTTTTAGGAACAGCAGGCTGACTATCAGGAAAATTACAGGTAATAATAAACACATCCTCTAGAGAAGATAGAACAACAGGGGGATGGGTGCAGCAGCTGGGAAATCGTTTTCAAATCTATCTGCAAAAGAGGATGGTGGGTGATTGGAACTATAACTGCAGTGAAGAAATATGAATGTCTACTGTTATGGGTAAGTAGGACTTACATAAATGTACTATGTTCTTCTTTCTCACTGCTGCACATTCCCAATGCTTACCCTACCTGGCAAGAGAAAGAATAAGGGTCCAGGAGACTCTGGAAAATGATCTGAGCAAAGTCTGTTCTACACCTAGAGAAGGAATCCAGTTTGTAGTGCTTTGTGAAGGTAGAAGGCCAAGTTGCTGGCTCTAGAATGCTTCTGGAGTCCATCCCTTTTCAGTATGATATTGAAGAGGACAAGGCCCTGGTAGAATGTGCCTTAACTTTGCCTGTAATAATTATACCATGGTGGGAATAGCAAAAAACAATAGCAGAGGACAAACATCTGGCTATAGTCTGTTTAGATACGGGTTGACCTTTCTTAGACCTAGTATAGGAAACAAACAGCTCTTTAGCCTTTCTAAACAACTTGGTTCTGTCAAGGTAGTGTCTGAGTTGCCTGTGCACATCCAATGTATGTAGAATCTGTTCTTCTTTGTTTTTTGGTTCAGGAAATAAAACTCTGAGATTGATGGCTTGATTCAAGGTGGTAAACTCAAAAAACTCTTTAGGAATGAATGAAGAATTAGTGCATAATGTTGAAAACCAGATAGGGTTATCCACCATGAAAGCCTGCATCTCATATAGTCATCTTTCAGATGTCAGAGCAACACATAGAACTGTTTTTCAAGTAATGGACTACAATAAGCCTGAGTGGCTGTTTCAAAGAGAGTTAAAGTAAGGTTTTCAAGAAATAAATTGAGAACCCAAGGAGGAAGAATTTGCTTGTGAGGAGGTTTCATATGCAACACTCTTTTCTGACCACAAGCATATAGGAAAGAAGGGAATCCATAGGCAGACAAACTAAGATGGCTGCGAGATAAATCTTGATGGAAGCATACATCAAGCCATATTTAAGTAGTCCACGCAAATATTTGAGAATCTGAAGTGCTACTTCCCTTTTATGACCCTTGTGATTGGCAAGGTACCAACAAGAAAATCCCTTCTATTAACTAATGCAAGACTTTCTAGTAGCAGGTCTTCTTGCCTCCTTTAGGACCTGCTGCAGAGCATTATGAAAATGGTGCTAAAATATATCAAAACTCAATCATCCAGACCATCAGTTGTACTTGATTGACATTGGAGTGTATCAAACTCCCCTTGTGCTGTGTGAGTTGATCTTGCCTGTGAAGTAGTCTGTGGGAATTGTCCTTGGCCAGTTCCATAAGAAGTGAGAACCAATTCTGTCTGGGCCAAAAGGTAGTCGCCACAATGATTTTTCATAATTCTGAATCTTTAGAAGTACTTTAGAAATCGTTGGACAGGGTGGAAAAGCATATAGGAACATTCCTGACCAAAGGGATGACAAACCATCTGTTCTTGATACTTGGCTTCAAGAATGTCTGAAACAGCATTTTTCTACTTATTTGTTTTGTAAGGAGGTGAACAGATCTATTTGAGGTGTCTCCTACATCTGGATCAAGTTCTGGAATATGCCTGTATTGAGTTTCCACTAGTGAGGGTGTGTCCAGGATCTGCTGAGTCTGTCTGCCACAATGTTTTTCTCTAGCAGAATGTAGGAGGCCTTAAGAGACAAAGAATGCTGAACAGACAACTATGAAGCTATCACTGCTAACCAGCAAAAGGGGTATGACCTTGCTTGTTGAGATACTCATCTACAACTGCCTGTAAAGGGCCTGGAGCCCATAGAAATTTCAAAGTGTGACTCCCTCCTAGCATGTCTTTGATGTTTATGTGTTTTGGTCTGTCCAAACAGTACCACAGACCTTGAACTTTCACTCCCATGTAAACTGCACACTAAATATAATCTGAAGAATCTGTCCTGACAGATTGAAATGGGGTTGCAGGACAGAAAAGGAGCCCTGGATACAGAGCCATTTGTTCTCTTCACCACTGCAATTCTTGCCTTCTAAAATCCAGCACAGAATCTGAAAGTTCAAGGGGTGTTGGTGCTATGTCAAAGAATTTTTTTTAGGTACCGTTGGATTTTTCTCATGCGTAATCTGGAATGTGGTATCATGAGGATTATTGATGCCATGAGGCCTAGAATCTTGAGGTATTCACTGCTAGTCAGTTATTACCTTTTCTTTTAGAAAGAAGGCCTGTTGCTTGAGTGTATCTATCAGACACCTCAAAAAGAATTTCATGAAAGGGTGTGAGACAAGACTTTTGGAGGTTGAAATTAAATCCCATATGTGGCAGAAGGTTGGACACCTTTGTTAATGACAACAAACATCTGGGTGAAGACTCTGCAGAAATAAGCAAGTCATCTAAATAAGAAAAAATGTGGTTGCACTGCAATCTGCAGTGAGTCATGACTTTGTGAATATCTGAGATGCAGTGGAGATCCCAAAAGGTAATGCAGAGTATTGAAAATGAGATCCAGATATAACAAACCTTAGAAATTTCCTGAAACTGTGAGGAATGGGTATGTGATGGTAAGTATCATTGAGATCCAGTGCTACCATAAGACAGTGGTCTGGAAGCAGTGAAAACACTAACCAAAGGGCCAACTCCTTGAATTTTGAACAGTTCATATAAAGGATGAAAAAAGGCAGGACTTTACACATGCTCCTTCCTTGGTACCAAAATATAAATATAAAAACCTTTACCCATGTGATTTGCAGGTACTAATTCTATGATCCCTTTTTCTAACATCTGTTATAGCACTGTCTGGTTTGGTGGATGTGAATTCCCCTGAAAGGAGGAGGAGAATCCAACCACTGCCAACTGAATCCTTCCTGACTCCCCTTCAGTACACATTGGTTTGAAACCATCTGACCCCAGGCTAAGACAATGTGGGTCAATCAGTGTGAGCGAGGTATTGAGACTAGGGCAGGAGGTGTAGGTAAGGTCATTGGATTTCTGGCATAGACATTCATTAGGCTGGACCTTGACTCTGTTTGGATAACTTACTTCTTTTATCTGCTTTAGAAGAGATGTCCTCCTGATATTTTCTTTTTGGGGGGGTGCTTGTTGTTAGACTTGGATTTCTATTTGTTCTGCCTTTTAAAAGACTGAGAGGCAGCCTTGTTGGAGTAGAACCTGGGTACCTGAAAATTCTTAGAGACTCCATGCATCAATTTACATCTGTCACACACTGTTTCAGGATCTGTGTAGTTATACGCCCAAATACCAGATCCAGGCCAAGTACAGAATTAAGAATTGCAGATTTCAAATAATCAGAAAAATTCTGATTATGCAATCAAACAAATCTTCTTAATGTCACAGAAGAAGCAGAAGCTCTAGACACAGAATATGCACAGTCATAATCACTTCTCAGAGCATATTTAGAAATGAGTCAAGTTTGAAACAATCTGATTTAAATATGACCTGACTTCTGGGGACAAAATGAAGCAGCAACTTCCAAACTATAAGTAGACTTTAACACAGATTTCCACATATAGCCATGATAAGTCAAGACTAACACAGCAGAATCAGTCTTTTGCCTTGTTTGTTTAACCACTTGCCCTCTTTATCAGAGGATACTGATTTAGATTAAGCCAAAGATTTCTTGTTAGCTGTTGCTGCTGCAGTGACTGCAGCAGGGTCAGCTGAACATTGAGAATAAAGACGTTTATAATCTGGAGAGACCTTATACGGCATATCAGCTTTCTTTGGAACTTCAGCCAGTGAGTCAGGAGCCTTGAAAGCAGCTGTAAAAGTGTCTTTAAGAGCTGGCAAAATGGCAGGAATTGGAGCAGAATTAGGAACCTTATCCTGTAAGAATTCATAAAATCTGCACAACTGTGAGGGAGCCCTGTTTAATCCCAAGCAAAAACACCCTTGAGTCTAGCAAAAGTCTCACCAAAGAAAAAAATGTCTAGGATTAACTTCAGGATCTGAAGTGTCAAAGTTCTAGGCAATGAATTCCTCAGGAAAATCACTCCTTTCTCTGTCAGAGTCCTCATCATCTGAGAACACTTAACTCTGTTTTCTGGCAACACCTGCACTAGAACTGTGAAAAGGCAAAAAGCTCCCTGAACTGACTGACTGCAAACCTTAGCCAAAGATATAACATCTAACTTAAATACAGAAACAATTTGACCATCTGCCACATAAATATGTTTTTGTTTCTTTTTTCTAATAATTATCCCTACTGGGAGAATGGACAGGGGATATCATCCTGTTCCTGGCAAGAGGTCTCTTTCCTTGGATAATTCCTATACGTAAAGTGTTTGGTTCTCCCATACCTGTAACAGGTACTAGAACAGACCCTGAGAACATATCTAACCCCCAGTCCACAGTGACCATTACAGCTACCCAGAGGGAGTTGAGGTAACAGGTAAGTGGCTGTGGAACTGTCTTCAGCCATGCCAGAGTCACTAACCATAGGCTGAGGATATAATTTTGCTTGTTTTTCCTTTTTAGGTACAAGTGGAGTGGAGTGTAAGAAACAGGACTCAGCTTAACTCTGAGCTTTTTCCATCTTTACATGATGAATAGTAGCTGCATATCTCTTGCTTCATGAAAAGTGCCAAACTTTGTTACAGGGCATGTGTATTAAATGTCTAGAAACTTGACCTGAATTGCTGGATGATGGTAATTACAGTGAGTCCCACATAAAAGAAACAGATTGAATAAAAAACATTTTCAGTAAAACTGACTACCCTTTCCCACACAGAGAGTATGTTGGGGGTTGTACACTTGCAAGAAGCTTTTATTTAAGTTACTGAAACTGCTTTTCAGCAGAACCATTTTGCTCTACTGTGACTGAATGTAATTGTCATCAGTAAGTAGACAAAAATCCAAATGGCCTTATACCTGTCTCTTTCTTGCTCACTTTTTCCATCTATATTTTACTTCTGCTATAGACCTTGTTCTATTCTGTTCCTACCAGTACGCTAATGATGTCTTTAGAAATGTATACAACATTTTATAAACATCTAACCAATTGCTCATACAAAGGAAAAATAACTTTCATTTGCAGAGAGCAATTTGGCTTGTGCATCTCACTGTCTTGGTACCATTTTGCATTGTTTTCTGTTCTCAGGTAATTTGAGAGACAGAACACAATTTAATTTCCACTGTTGCTGTTTGTACCACATTTCCATCTGTTTATACTTTCCCTCAACTGTGTTTCCATTATTCTAAACTTTAAGTCTATATTACATATAACCAAACACATACTCTTCTTACTCATCAGCACTTCTGCAGATCTTTGTCTAATAAGACAAATAAGACAATATTCACGCTTGATGCTCTTTAGTGTCAGTTGTTAAGACAAAAAGATTAGCCCCTATAACAAACATGAAAACACCCTGCCAGTACTCTTAGATTTTTGAGTTGCCTATCTATTGTGGTGGTATTATGATCGACCTTCATGTATCATTTCTACCATACTAAAAAAATCCCCAAAATCTATCATTTCAGGCCTAAGATATGCACCAAGAAAACACCGCCGATATAGGATTTTATCCTTACTCAATATATTGCATGTACAGTTTCTCTAATTACGCTGTTAATTTCTCATCTGCAGCCCTGATTCTGTGCACAGACCATACCTAAAAGTATAACAAATACAAACCAAATATATTATCACATCATATATATATAATATATATATATATATATATATATATATTTATATATATCCTATATAATATAATATATATATATATATATATATATATATATATACATATGCATATGTGATGTATTATCACATAAAAAAAAAAACAAATATGGATGTTCTGGCCTATAATAGTCTTAAGGGAGCACACAAACCACTGTATACATCAGCCACAGTTGGACATGCTATAATTGTGATAACTGTGTGTAGGTTAGTTACCTAGAGTTTCATCTGAGGTAGAACGTGATGTTTCTTTTGTGGAAGTCTGAGGAGATGCATGTGTGTTGGACGTTTGTGTGTCAGAAGTATGGGAAGTGCCTGCAAAGAAACAACCAAAATAACTAGTTACTCAAAATGTTTTATTAGTATATGAGTATTTCAATATATCTGACAATAAGATAACATTTAAGACAGGAAATTAAAGTAAAGGGCTGCATTATTATTCACTGAATCTCTGAACTGTTTTGTATTAAAAAGGCTGAAGTTGCAACTGTTTCCTTGTTATAGATGCATGACTGTAGTCTAAGAAGTAGTCCTTGATAATATAAGACTGTATAATTAATATTTGACTTAATTGTCATCCACATCAATAAACATCTAGTTGGATTTGACAAATGCTTTTCTCCACTTAATCTGTATCATATGTAAATATCTATATATTTATTATCAATACTGCATATGTTAACATACTTGTATGCCATTTTCAAACTCTTTCCTGGGGAATCATTAAAGAGCCTTGTGTTTTGCAATTAAGGGACGCAGAAGCCACAATGAGGTAAGTCCTCATTATTGGCTAATTTGTATGTCTCAGAACTGCAGTTATTACCTTGATGTGCAGATCATATCTGAACTACATGTCAAGTCAGCACACTGCTGCTCATATAGGCACTGCATCCCTGCCAGTCACCCCCCACACACACACCACAATTCCCTTACCTATCTCTGACCTGTCCCCACTCCCATGTCTCCCCCACGAGCCACATCCTGAAGTCAGTGACATTATAGCACTTTACTGTTGAGTGGTCCTTCATGGCTAGTGTTCCTTCCATCCCTTGAACCCTGTACTGTTTTACATGAAGATATAGCACAAGTCTGTTGGGTAATTCCTAGTGGTTAGTGCCCCCCCCCAAACGCCACACTGCTGCTATTGCTATTAAAGCAGTGAAGTGAAATAAAATGTATCCCAGGTGTCTAGTCCCCCCCACCTCCCCATCCCCCTTACTGAATTCCATGCTATTAAGGCACTGAATTAAATGTATCCCGGATGTCTAGCAGCTCTCCTCTATCCCCAGTCCTCATACTCACTGATGGGACCTCAACAGCCACCGAGCCATGTCTAACTCACAGTCCATAGTTGCTGTAGGTGCTACACCAGAGAGATCCTGGGTAAAAGGTGAGGGGTCTGAGGTAAAACAAATGGCCACAGCAGACTCACCCAACTGTGGCTGAGGCAAATTGCTAGCCTGCTGTGGTGGAAAATGATGTTTGCTTAATTTTTTCATTTTGTGGCTGGAAGAAGGACTGACTTAATCTATTTCAATTACTTTATTCATGACTGATTTTTTTCATGGTCATAGTAGGTAGCTAGACCACAGTACAGCACCATGTTAGAGCAGCAGTTGCTGAATCACAAAAAGGTACCGTGAAGGGTACACAGAGATGTAGATGGTGCTGTACCTTCATGAATCCCCCATTATTTTCTTTCATTCATGTATACTGTTTCTTCATTCAGCTGCTCATCCATGAGCGTGGATCAAGGCTGAAAATGGTCAACAGGCAGCCCATTTACTTAGGTAACAAACTATACTCAACTTTATACTAAAGTGTGCTAGCTTGCACTGCATTTGAATTGTTTTGACTGCTGTTTTAGCTACTTTTCTGTATATATATATATATATATATATATATATATATATATATATATATATATATATATATATATATATATATATATATATATATATATATATATATATATAAAATTACCTTTCCTGTAACTAATGTTGTCCAGATTCAGATTTGCTGTATCCAGGACTGTATGTAAGCTTCTGAGCACCCCCCCCCCAAGCTTTCTATCTTGGAAGGAAGCCTTCTAGCTTATCAGTGGGAGTGGTAAGCACTAGGTAACCTATCTACCACATAAGGAGTGGTTCTGGCCCAGAAATTGTAGTTATTAGCCGTTTGGGCAGTTTTTCCATCTTTCGCAACTTTCTGATTTAGAAGCCCACATTTGCACTTGTTTCCCCCCTTTCCTGTAACTTAGTTTAGTCCAGATACAGATTCTTAGTTTTAGCACTTGAATTTGCTTATTTGTGATCAGCACTTGTTCAGAACTTGTAAGCACTAAATAACTTACTAATTACTACAGCACTTAACCTTCCTCATTACCTAGAGGAAAACAGTTTTGGTACTTACTTTCCTCACTTGCTTAGAGAAAAACAGCTCTTGTACTCACTTATCTTGAGGAAAATAGTTTTTTATTCAGGCATGTCCAAGGGTCAGCCCCCAGTGTTCTCTCCTGTCTATCTGATGAATCTGGGCATCTTGGGGCAATGTAGAAATTGCCTCATGTACACAGACAACCCTCTCCTCCTACCACCCAACACTACAACCTGTGAGAGATGCACTTATCTACCCAAACTGGAGTTAAAGCTCTCTCCAATCAAGACTGAACTTGACAGTCAAGAGAAGAAGGTAAACACTTGCACCATACCACACTCATCACATAGTCTCACTAAATCTACACACCAAAATCCACACATAGAAACACTAAAACATTCGCGGAGGCTCTCAATAATAATCTGCTCAAGCAACAGAGACCTCCAAGGCAGAAATGCAAGCAACCTCTACCCACCAACACAACCCAAATGACACATAGCCCGCAGACTCAGTGTGCCACTCAACCACAGCCAATAAGGCAAAACAACATACTCAACACACTAGTCATAGGTGACTCTATAGTCAGGCACACTGATGTCCCACTCACCAGGCTAAACAAGGAGAAGGTTACTGTCAGCTGCCTGTTGGGTGCCAGGATCCATCACATAACCCATGCACTCAGGTCACTCCACAACAAGTACAAATATGACTCTGTCATTGTCCATGTTGGTGTGAACAACCTGAAACGTACCTCCTTGGACTACATGAAAAGAGACATGGAAGAGCTCTCCCATCTTGTAGCCCAGGCAGATATGACACTAGCCCTGAGTAGCATTCTGCCATCACCCAGAATGATGCCGCAGTACAAGGACAAAATGACTGACTTTAACAATTGGCTAAGCTTCTGGTGCCATTCTAAAGGGATCCAGTAACTGTCTGCCTGGGATGACATGGTTGACAGACCACAATGCTTTGCCAGAGATGGCCTGCACCTGTCACCCCTGGGATTCTGGATACTGGCTAAGGTTCTTGCCATCTCTATAGTGCCTTTTTTGGGCAAGGTTCAAATGACAAATTCACCACCATAGCAGGAACAAAACTGAGGGTGATGCTACTCAATGTTAGAAGTCTAAATCTCAAAATGCACTCACTTGAGGCACTCTTTAAAATGGAGAACACTGATATCTGTGCACTGACTGAGACCTGGTTCAAGGCTCTAGAGAGCACCCCTGCACTACCAGGCTATAACTCATACCACACTTTTCGGCCATGTAACCTGGACCGGAACACCAAAGGCGGAGGTGTGTCCATATTCATTAAGGATATCCACACCTCCAGGCTAGTTGCTCAGCATAATGCAGCCGAGGTTATCCAAGTGCAACTAACTCTGGGCAAAACTGCAGTCCGAATTGTAGCTTGCTACAGATCACCCACCATGCCCCAGGATTCCCAGTCCTCTTTTCTTGATGTACTGGAAAATATTAGGGTTCAACCAAACACCCTAATAATGGGCAATTTCAACTACCCCACCATTAACTGGGAAAACTACTCATGTACCAACTCCTTCACTCAATGCTTTCTGGAATTCATAAACTCCAATGCCCTGGATCAACTTATCCACACCCCCACCAGGGGCAACAATATCCTAGATCTAGTCATTACTAACATGAGTGACCGGTATTCCATACCTGAAGTCAACACCTCATTGGTCCGATCCGACCATAATCTAATTACCATAGATATCCACATCCTGCCCCCACCCCCATTAAGGAAACCATGGTAAAAAAATTCTCCAAAGCCAACTTCATGCTTTTGACACCCATGCAGATGGACAATACAGTTACGACTACCAAATCCTACACAATTGCACTTTATAAGCACTTACATGAGTGCATGGATCGTGCTATCCCAAACAGAACCAAGACGCTATCCTCCAAAAAAAGGAAGCCAATCTGGTGGTCCCCTGCCATAAACAAACTGTACAACAGAAGGAAGAAACTGTTGCAAAAGAGAGTAAAATCCCATGAGTGGAGGAGCTCCCTGGTCAGCCTCAGTAAGAAGCTGCGATCCCTGATAAAGTCCTCCAAAGCTAGTTACGAAAACAAAATTGCCACTGATTCTAAAGACAACCACAAAGCATTCTATAGCTATGTCAAGAATCTCAATGGCAACACTCAGATCTGCTCTGAGTTACAGCACAATGGCACTAAATATACAGACCCAACTGATATTGCTAATGTCCTGGCAGATAGGTTCAGTGCTAACTTTACCCCCCCACCCCTCACTCCCTAAAGAGCCCATCTCTATACCGGGATAATGCAAAGTTCCTGTAATCACAGCTGCACAGGTAAAAACCACACTCTCCAAAGCCAAGAACACAACATCCATGGGACTAGAAAACATCCCAGGCTGCGTTCTACATGAACTACAAAATGAACTGGCACCCCACCTAAGTACCATGTTCAATCATAGCCTCACCTCAGGCTTTGTGCCTGCTGAATGGCGCACAGCAACGGTTATCCCACTCCACAAGGGGGGAGCCACCACGGACCCCAGGAACTACTGCCCAATTTGCCTGACGAGCCTGGTCTGCAAGGCCATGGAACGTATCATCATGTAACTTATAAACAAAGACATTGGTAATCTCCAAACTCTGAACCCCACCCAGTTTGGATTTGTAAAAGGCAGATCATATCTCCTAAACCTGATAGACTTCTTTGAAGCAGTCACAAAAGCCGTAGACAAGGGTAAGGTGGTTCACACAGCTTATCTAGATCTTGCCAAGGCTTTCAACACCATCCCCCACTCTGGAATTATAGATAAACTCACTAAACTAGGTATAAATCCTTATGTAACAAGATGGGTTGCCAACTGGCTCACTGACAACCCACACTGAGAAAGTAGCAGACTCCAAATTCGACTTCAGACTAGTGACAAGTGGAGTACCACAGGGTTCAATCATGGGTCCTCTCCTACTTGGTATCTATTTCTCTGAAGTACAGGCTAACACAGAAGGTCTTTGGCTAATGAAGTTTGCAGGTGACTGCAAACTAGGAGCCATAATCGAAACTCCTAATGATGTGGACATCCTACAAAAGGGCCTCACTGAGACAGATGCCTGGTGTCAAAGCCATGGCCTCAAGCTCAATGCCAAAAAGTGCATTGTCATCCCCTTTGGTAAAAACTCTGTACCCATGAACTACAACATAGGCAGTAGTATACTTAACACCGAAAGTGTGATAAGAGACCTTGGGACACAGATAGACTGTAGTCTCTCCTTTGATAATCACATCACCACAGTAGTCAGGAAAACCTTCTACGTGGCACACCTCATCATAAAAGGTTTCTCATCCAGAAAAAAAGAGGTCATTGTTCCCCTCTACTCATCACTCATTAGACCCATTATAGAGTACAGTGCCCCTTTTGGTATGTACCTCACAAGACATCTACAGCAACTGGTAAGGCTGCAGAAATACCTCACAAAGAGGATTACCAGCCTCAAACAGATGCCCTACGCAGACCGTCTCAAAAAACTCCAGCTTTACTCCGTCGCATATCGCCTACTCAGAGGTGATCTCTGCCTAACATACAAAGCTATGTCAAACCCAGAGCTGTTGGATATGCTCCACTTAAACAAATCCCAGTCCCTCCGAGCTACACACTCTAGGGACCTAAACCTTGTCACCACAATAAACAGAACATGCTGGAGGGATAGATTCCTGTCCCAGAGACTTCCCATACTCTGGAATAAACTACCTATCTATATCAAACAAAGCTCCTCATTAGCACTCTTCAAGAAAAATCTTGATGATTGGATGGGAAATAGGAAATTCATCCCGGGGATCTCCTCTATGGCTCTGCTCGACAGTGGCACAGGAGAATAATTTTCTTGGGTGGCAAAAGCCAGGGTACCTTTTTTGGCTGGGCTTGTATAGGCCCAAGGGCTGATAGCCTAGTACCTACCTATGAACCTATACAAAAATCAATCAATCAATCAATAAAATCAGGAAATAATCTTATAATTAGTATTATAGACTGTTTCAGTAAATATTAATACACATCACAGCTATACCAGTCAAGTTCAATATTCCAACCTGCAGGTCTGTGTTAACAAATTAATTAAAGGCTAAACTCAACTTAGCTTTTACTGCAGTACCTTTTAATAAATTACTTTACAAAACAGATGATATCCAAGCAAACAAGTGTTTAACATTAACAAAAAGCAGATTAAAATCCACACTAAACAAATAAATGTCCATACATATACATGAGATAAAAGTCAATTAAGATACTAAAGTTAAAACAAATACTAAAAATACAGTATATCAAAAAATTACAAGAAATTCAAATCATAGCTAGCTACAGGTCCCCAAATTTGGCTCAAGATGCCCGCTCCACCTTTCTGGATTTCTTCAAATCTATCAAGATTCAACCCTTTACTCTCATCCTGGGCAACTTTAACTACCCAACCATAGATTGGAAAAACTACTCAAGCCAGAACACAAATGCCTAAAGATTCCTCGATTTTATTAATGCAAATGCCTTGGAACAGGTAGTTGATACTCCCAACATTATAAGGTGATAATATCTTGGACCTGGTATTAACTAACATGAGTAACCACTGCAGCACCCCTACATTTATTAACTATTATTGAGAGTTATCTACTGTCCTTCTTGCCCAGCATACTCTTGTTTGGATTGCATCTAAAATTATAAATGCACACTGTTCTGCTATGTTATTGAAGGTAAACAGATATATCTGTGAATCTGAAGATAGCATGAGGCACAGTACACCTATTAGAAACAGTAAGTACAAGTTTAATCAAGTTAAACGAGTTCTGGTTAGTCACCCAGTAAGGATTGTGCATGTAGGGTAGAAGCTGATGTTTGTTATGTACTACAAAGGGTAGATATGAATGTCAATCGAAAAACCCTGAAGCACCTGTCCAAAAAAATTCTTGTCAGTGTACACTGAAGTCCTGCTAGTTATCACGGATGAAAGAGCTCACTGTTCTACTATTAAAATTTAAAATCACATTTGTGTTTTAAGAATTGCTTTCTTCACTTTATATCTGACAAAGATTTTTTGGGCAGGTTCCTCAGTAGTTTTTTGGTTCTTGGTTTTGCTGAGGCTAGTTTCCTACTTTTGTGGTTCATTAGATATGAATGTGGCAGGTACAGATGTGCCAGAAAACTTCCAGATACCTGCAAGGAAATAGTCAAAACAGACAGTTACTCTAAACTTATGTTTCAGGACAAGGTTATGTAAATACTAATGCTAATATATCCTGAATGATTGAATAGTTTTCCTTAATCATAAACATCTAATCTGTTAATTTTATCACTCATTCTCTGTAACAAATACTGGAATGTCATCAAACTATGCAGAAAATACCAAAAAATGTGGACATATGTAATATCTGGTGTAAATAAATGAATAAGCCTGTCCGGAGACATTTTCGTATACCAAAGTTAAATATTCTTACAACCTGCTCCATATCCTAAATTTGCAGCTCATCTTTATCAATTTAACAAAAATGGGTCAGTCAGTTGTTACAAAATACAAAAAAATACATGCTTTGAATGCAGATTTTCAGTGACATTATTAAACCTGCTTTCAAAAACATGTTTCTCTGTGAGTTACAGCTCACCATATTTTCTCTACAAAGAATTGTAACTTTTGTACTCATATTACTTTCCTAATCCATTCATACCTCTCAACCTCTCAGCACAAGAATTCTGGACAAAATAAACAATAACGTGGGAACAAAGGCCCCAAAAAAAAAAGATAGATTTTAAATATTGCTCTTATAAACTTGGAAAGTTGCTAGGCTAAAAGGTTTAGTATTAATATGCATTTTCTGAAGGAGATGAAGCCTAAAATTCAAATGTCTGTCATTATTTAGTGACTACAATCCCTGATAATTTGCCAGAAAACCACACATTTTATGAGGAACAGACCAAACATATGAGGCAAAAATCTGGACATTCTGCAAAATTCTGGACAAATGGAAGTTATGATAATCATCTCCAATGTTGTTAACAGGGATAAGGTAGACTTCCCTTTGGAATAATCAGTTCTGAATAATCCTCATTTTTTGAGAACTGATTGAAAATACCAATTAAACAAGTTGCTGTTGATTAAATTATCTTGTCTCCCTAGCCAACATATGATGTTCATTTCATTGTTTGTCACAGTCATCAGACCTAGTATCTGCTTAAGTACATATGCATCTCAGATTAAAATGACCGTCCACACACCACATTTTAAATGACCACTGTGACACTGCCAACCCAGCTATCTGGAATTTTGTAAAAATCATATAATTTGTGAATATCAACATGATTTATATGCTTGTCTTACAAATGTAAGAGAGTATATTATGTGTATATTAAACTACTGGTGCAGAAGTGTGTGTTGAACAGGGTTTGTAAAGTATTAAGCTTCAGTGATGTGCCCACAGTATACCCTACTGGAAAATAACAGAAATGTATATAAACTATGTACTTGTGCAAATGTATGTTTAATAGTAGAAGCTGGAACATACAGCGTTAACTTGCAAAACTTCAAGAAAATAAGTTGAAATTAAATGCTTTACGATGTGCTATAAAAGTTAGTTAATGCAGCAAGGAGTTAGGATGACTAGAGCTAGAAGTTTCTTTCTATTGTCTTGGAGAAAAGTAATTACAAGGTTTAAACTATAAACTATTGTATTGCTTTATGACTTCCTAGCAGCTGCACATCTGAGATATATGTATTTTTAACACAGAGATGTTAGTTTCTGTTAGCCTGGGAACTGAAGGCAGGTGACAAAAGGTGATGTCATCCAAGCTGACCTAGCAGTAATGTTTGATATTAATTTAAGAACTCTCTCAGAGGGAGACTGCATTTGGTGTTTTGTCTTGGACCTAGCAAGAACATTCACTCATCTGCATTTGTCTTGTTCTGTAAGTAAGTTATTTAGGGCATACTATTTTTTTAGATATAGACAGGAATATAGTAAAGATTAGTTTAGAAATGTTTGTATTTATTCAAGACTGCCTTGCAATGTTGTTTTAAAATATTTCCTGTGATTCTGATCTCTGAAGTAACTGTGTTTGTTTTCTAAGTATTGTCTTGTTCTTTTATTATTTATTATCAAAATATTTAAGCCTGTCTTTAAGGCTGATATTTGTGAGGCATATTTAAGCTCTGAGAGTACTTGCATATGTATTTGATGACACTGTACAGGCCACTCCTAAATAGCCTTGCTCTTGGTCAAAACTACCATTTGGATAATAGTAACATTAGACAGTAGGATCGGGCACCCTTTGTAAGGGCCTTATAGTAGCTGATAAAGAGCTGGCTGGTGGCAGTGATAACTACCTTATGGCCTGGACAGAAGGGAGTATAGCTAGTAAACATGTGCAGCCTTTCCCAGGTGTGTGTGTGTGTGAGTGTGTGTGTGTGTGTGTGTGTGTGTGTGTGTGTGTGTGTGTGTGTGTGTGTGTGTGTGTGTGTGTGTGTGTGTGTGTGTGTGTGTGTGTGTGTGTGTGTGTGTTTGTATAGAAATCAAATCTCAAAGTGTGTGTGTGTCCGTTACTTGGGCAGGGACACAAAGCACTGGTTGGACAGAGAGGGTGCTGGAGGTTTTGGCTTGGCCACTTGGCTGAGATCTCAACCCTCTAGCTGTGCCAGTGGGGAGTTTTATTGGGGATCTAGAGAAACCAGCTCCAGACTGACTGTGATCTATATTTGCTCTTAAGGGAAATTGCACTTTACTGTGTGTGTACTTGTCAACCTCCCATTGTGTACATACCTCACTATTGCCAATGATGAGGATTGAGGCTCCTTGATTAATGGGCCAGTGCAGGGGCTTCACATATTAATTGGTGGACAGTGGTGGGATACCCACATCACATATTCATTGGTTGGTAGTGGTGAGATAGCCACATCACATATTAATTGGCTTGTAGTGGTGTGGATATTGAATTCCTGTAGCCTGTGCACAGTGGTCACTGAAGGTGTTTGTACTCTCAAACAGCCACTCAGTGAACATATCACATTTGCTTTATTTATTTTTTGTTAGCTTAGTTAGTCAGGGTGAGCAGGCATGCATGTCAGCAGAGGAGTATGGCAAGCTGACAAGGAGCCAGTTGGCTGAAATGTGCTAGGCTAAGCAATACTATCGAAGGATGTAGCATGCGTAAATCTAAGAAAATTTGTTGTTTCCCCTATGTATGTGATAAATTCATCCATGGATGAATCGATAGTATTGCTTACCTAGACGTAGAAATTATTAAAAAGAACAATTCCTTTGAGACTAGATGTTAATTCTTTCTTACATTATGAAAGTGGACACCCGATTTACTGCAAGAAAAATTTGGTCAAAGAACAGCTTGTCAGAGGGTCAAGGATGACAAGTACTGACGAGGACTTCATAAAAGAATGTGATAAGTTAGAAAAGATGTTCCTTGACAGAGGATATCCTAAAGAATTTATTACTGAATTAAGGACAGAAGTTACTACAGCAGGGGTGGAATATTTAAACAAAACACAAATGGTTATATAGCTTCCAGTGGAGCAAACTACCAACAAGCACTTGTACTGGAATATAATGCCTTGAATAAGAAGGTGAAAGAAATATTCCAAAGAGAATGGGAAAGATTTAAATCATAGTGTTTAAAATTCCATTAGTATAAAAATATATTAGAGACTAATAGAAAAGGTAGAATAGGAGATACTAACTCAGATAAGGTAGGGACATACAAATGTGGAAATTGCAGACAATGTGAGTTCATAGTAATGAGTCCAGGTTTGGTATACCCTGGCCATATAAAAAATGTTCATCATACTATGTCGTAAAAAAAAACCGAATCCTTAAAAAAAGGATATATGAACATATGTATGATATTAAAAGATGTAAAAGAAACAAATGCACTTTATAGACACTCATAGGCATGTTATGGTGGCAGCTAGCCCTAGAAGCAATAAAGCCCCAGTATAAAAATGCAGTAGATGGCAGTCTCCTCACAAATACTAAAGAAAAGGAAAATTTCAAGATTTAATATATTTTAAATATATATATATATATATTTTTTAAGGAATGTATAACATAGAATTTTAAGCAAAAACATTTAAAATAAAGTATATATTAAATATGTTATTTTTTTACTTGATTGATATACAAGCTCATTTGCAAATTTAAATTAAATGCATGAAATGATTGGTTAGGTATTGATCATGTATATAAAAAGGTTAAGTTAATATGGAGTTTATTATCTGATGAAGTCCCTTATAGGACAAAACGCATGGTTTATTTGAGATTCATTTGTTGTGTGTGAATAAACTTTGGGAGAAGCGATTCTCTTCTCCTTTTGACTTTTGCTGTTTGGTTTGGTCAGTGAAGGAAGTTTGCCGTGTTGACAACAAGATACCAAAACCACACAAGCGTATATATCTATCTACTGAATGGAAAGGAGGCCATTGCTAAACTGCAATGGTTAAAGGGAGGAGCTCTTGCCTGGCAGTTTACCCAGTCAGAGTTTTAGGGAGGCTGGGAGAGTGAAAAAGGAAGACAGCAAGTAGGTGTGTTTGAGGATATCCCTGCAGATGTCCTGATAGGGAATGATTTTGATAATCACTGTACCGTATGTTCATGCAGTTCCATGCAACCAGGCTTGGAGAAAAGCATGTGAATCTGGTAGCCTAGGGGAGACCCAGACAGACCGCACACTTGCAGCCAGGACTGGTGGGGTGGTTACTTCAGGCAGGGAGCTACCTTTTAGCAGTGAGAATGAAGGTGAGCCATTGCTAGGCTGACAGTGAGCTGTCAGTGGAAGGTCTGAGGGAGGTAGCTAGTGAGGCAACTGATTCTCAAGGGAACGGGGAGTCTGTGTACTTGGACAAAGGGTTATTGCACAGAGATTGGACCCCTGAGGGGAAGGCTAGAGGGCGAGAGGGCAAGATAATACAGCAGTTTGGAGCTGTATCATGCAGAACTAGAGATATAACTGGGTACTGCAGGACCTGTGAGCAGTGCCAAAAGGTAGGCAAGGCAGGAGTCAAGGTTTGATGCCTTTGCCTGTGATTGAGGAGACATTTCAGAGGGTAGCTATGTATATTGTGGGGCCTCTGAGTACCCCAAGTTCTACAGGGAAAAAGTATATCCTAGTGGTAGTAGATCATGGGTAGCAAATGCTTTGTTAGAGATTTTTAGTAGGGTAGGTTTGTCATAAGAAATACTGACTGACAGAGGTGCCAATTTCATGTCAGATCTACTGGCTTGTCTGTGGAAGTACTGTAGGGTGAAGCACCTAAAGACCACCTCCTACCATCCACAGACTAATAGTCCTGGCAACAGTGAGGGATGTACACAATGGGAGGATGACAAGTACACACACAGTAAAGAGCAATTTCCTATAAGAGCACAGAGAACTGGCGAGCTAGAGGGTTGAGATTTCAGCCGAGTGGCTAGTACACAACACACAAAGCGCTTTGATTTGAGTATATATACAAATACACACACACACACACACACACACACACACACACACACATAGTTATCACTGCCACCAGCTTGCTCTTTATCAGCTACTATAAGGCCCTTACAAAGTGTGCCCAATCCTACTGTCTAATGTTTAACCGAGAGCAAGCAAGACTGTTTAGGAGTGGCTCAGTATACATAAAAAACACATATAAGTACTCTAAGAGCTTAAACATGTCACACAAATATCACAATAAAAGAGAACAAGACACTAAGAAAACAAACACAGTTGCTTCAAATTTCAGAATCACACAAAATATTTAAAACAACATTGCAGGACAGTCTATATTCCTATCTATATCTAGAATAATATACTATGTCCTAAATAAGTTACTTACAGTGCGAGGCAAATGCAGATGAGTGGATGTTCTTGCTAGGTCCATGACAAAATACAAAATGTACAGTCTGTCTCTGAGAGAGTTCTTAAATTAATATCAAACATTATTGCTGGGTCAACTTGGATTACATATCTCTCAATGATTGGCTGCTAGGAAGTCAACAAATGACATATAATTATTTCCAAAATTCCAGATAACTGGGCTGGCACTGCCATGAACATTACCCTGTGAAATGGGTTAATTTGCTACATAGTTCCAAAATGTTGTAGTAGTATGGCCTGTGCTATGGACAATGCATTCATCAGGTCATAATATGCCACAGTTACCACGATGGCATAGAGAACAGGCTTAGGGTCATATCTCCAGGCTGAAAGGTATCCTTGTCTGGCATGCTAGACACAGAAGGAGCAGTGCTGCTCAGTTATCTAAGTCATCTCTTACTAACTGCATTCATTTGATACAGATGTTTGAGACTTATTGTACAGCAGTAGCGTTGTTGCCGCACAGCAAGAGGTTCTTCTGATGTCCTCCCTGTGGTCCAAGGCCTCCAAAGACATACGTGAATGGATGTGCCTTCGCTGAAGCCGAAAACTCTCTACATTTTTTTTTCTCTTTTAACAAGAGTGTCATAGTTTAACTTGCCTCATCCTATCCAGGCACTAATCACACTCCTGTTTAGCCATTTCTTCTCTCTACTTCATCTTACCAAATCCTACCCAGTGTTCTCTTACCTTACTCTGCTTACATGAAATGAATCCTATGTCTTCTTTTCTCTGTGCAAAAAAATGTAACATAAAACACAAAAAAAACCTAGAACTCCATTTATTAAACAAGAATAAGCACTTTTATCTTATAGAATCCAAAAGACTTCATCAGATAATACATATTTAAAAACACCTGTATTTAAAAGCCACAGAGATTACATGATTATTGCCTGTGAATTAACCTTTTCAACTTCTTAAAGTGACAAAACCAATAAAGAATAAAAAACACTGTATAAAAAGCAGTGAAGAATGCAGTTCGTTTAAATATAAATTAAATTCATAAAGCATACACTGGGCAGCATTTCATATTCAAACCGAAAGCATCAAATCAACCCATGGTTTGAGTTCTCTTCTCTGATTTCTATAACATCAGAAAACGAATAGAATAAAAAACGCTCTCTTTATTTAAAAACAAAGCTTTTGGGAATGCCCCTTTGAATAAGGGGGCATTCAGCTTTTATTTTTTAGTATTTCATACCTCTCACTGTACAGCTTTTTCAAGAAATGTCAAATTTTTGCCTCATATTTTTGGTCTAAATAATGACATGCATTTGAGTTTCAGACTTCATGAAATTATTTTTCAAATGCATTCGAACACAAATTGCAACTTTCTAAGTTAATAAGATCCCATTTAAAGGCTTCATTTAATTTGTGGTCAGTGAGTTCTGTCCAGAGTTCAGGTTTGTCCAGAGTTCCCAAAGTAGAAGTTGAAGAAGTATGTGCACAGATAAGAAATCAGATTGCAGCATAACCGAGCACGCAAATGCCTGGTACAAAACAAAACAAACAAAACAACACACACAAAGTGTGTACACTAAAAAAAGTGATTTAAACTCATTTATTGTCAATCAAACTGCTTAGCTTTCTAGCTTGGTGATGGTATGGTCAGAATGATTAGACAGTCTTTATTTTAACATATTGCAAATAAGCATATGACATCATTTCGATTATTTAAATAATTAACAATTAAACAATGACATATGCAATGACAATAAAATAAAAAAAAACAATGGAAGAAATAAATATAATCATAAACCATCATAATACAAATACAAAGCCCAAAAAAAATTAAAATTATACCGCTGATATAATAATAATAAATAATAATAAATATGACCAGTGAAAATTATTACAAAATAGAATTTAAACTAAAATTGTTAACCATAGTAAGGAAAAAAGTAACATAATTTATAACATCCTTATCATTGAGGCCTGAAAAAAACCCAATTTTTGATTATCCATTTAGTTTCCTTGCTATTTAACGTTATGCCATCCAGTTTTGAATGCTCTGTGACCAACAATCTTGTCAATACAAATGAAATTTCCTACAGTGGTGCTACAGTGTATTATCCCACTTCCTTGCTCAGGTGTACATCAAAAATGAATTTGGTGTGGTGTCAGAGCTTACTGTGAAACTGACACCCTTCTTTTCTTTTTGAGTTTTTCCGAAAGATCTAGATAACTTACAAGGGATTCTTGAAAGCTTGCGTTGGTTTTCATTTATATTTTTTTTTTATTTTTTTTCTTGCACATCACAAATATTGGTTTGAATAGTCCTGTCATAAAATGAGGACAAAATATTGACAAACATCATGGCCAAATCTTGTTGTGCAAAAGACCTTCAGGATTACTTGGTTGGGATTTGTTTCGGCCATATGTATTAACACCCATGGAAGAGCTTTTGTTGAATAAAGGTCTAGGTTTTATTCCTGGTTTCTTTGTTGATGAAAGCACATTTGTATCAGATGTTATGGATTTTTGTAGAAGACTAAATTTAAAAATATTTTTTGATCAACAGGATTCAACTCAAAGATCCACTGAATTTCGATTCATACCTTCCAAATTTTGTCCTCCAATGGACAAACACGTAGCCATATTCCAGAATACTGTTCTCAAAGAACTACACCACCAGTTGGGTACAGGAAACACTATCAGAAATAATTTAAATGCTCAGGAACATCAGGCACTTACCAATCTTAGTAAAAATACAGATATCACTATTCTTCCTGCTGATAAGGGTGGGGCCATTGTGGTTATGAATTCCAGTTATTACTAGGCTGAAGGTAAAAGGCAAGTGTCAAATACTCAGCATTATTTACATATGCCCATTGACCCAACACCCAAATTCAAACAGGAGATAGACAATTTTTTACAGCTTGCTGTTGAGGATGGCATTATCAGTGTTAAAACGAAATTTCAGCTCAGTGTTCAGGATCCAGTCAAAGAATACTTGTATCTTTTGCCCAAAATCCATAAATCCCTCTCTACACCTCCTGGTAGACCTATTGTTTCAGGTATTGGATCATTGACAGAACCTCTATCAGTCTTCCTGACTCAATATTTGAAGCCCCTGTTGTCACATGTATGGGCTAGACTACAGAACACTACCGAATTTCTGCAGATTGTCTCTGAATCACAACTGGAAGCCGATTGGATCATGTGCACACTAGATGTAATATCATTATATACCAGTATACCACATTGAGCAGGTCTATTGGCATTGGAATATTGGCTACTTAAGACCAACCTCTACAGTCCAGGATTTAATACTTTACTCATTTGTATGGCTGAACACGTTCTAACAAAGAACGTGTTCTATTTTCAAGATCAATGCTATTGGCAAATTCAGGGCACGGCGATGGGTGCCTCTTTTGCACCTATCTAAGCAGATCTCTTCATGAGATATGTGGAAGACCAGATGATATATATAATGAAACAGACAATCTATATTTGATTGAAATGGATATTTGAAGACGGTACCTGGACGACTGTTGGTTGGTTTGGAAAGGGGGAATTGAGTATCTTATGGAATTTGTGGAATATTTGAATAGCAATAAATGGGGTGTCAGTTTCACAGTAAGCTATGACACACACCAAATTGATTTTTTGGATGTACACCTGAGCAAGGAAGTGGATAATACACTTCGTACCACTGTGCACAGGAAATATCCACAATATAACAGCCTTCTACATGCCTCTAGCCTCCAGCCTAAACACATTATAAGAAATATCCCTAAATCTCAATTTATCAGAATTAAGAAAATATGTTCATCTCATGTAGACCTTCAGCATTGTCAGAATGACCTTTCGAATAGATTCGTACAGCGAGGGTATAACAAAATGGATGTTCAATCTGCAGCTAGCATGACCAACAATTTACCGAGGGATAGTTTATTGGGCTATAAAGATAGGATGGCTAGGTCCTCAGGTCAGCTACTTAGATTAGTAACCACTTTTGGCAGGAACACCTACCAATTTCAAGACATTATCAGTCATCATTGGAATATACTGCAAACAAATACACATCTTGGCAAGTGGTTAGACGAGAGATGTCTTTACTCTTATCGTAAAGGCAAAACCTTAGGATCACATTTCTCACATTACAAAAGAATCACATCTCAGGATGTTTGCATGACCCAGATTACTATGTCAGGAGATAGATTTATTGGTTGTCATCCTTGTGGTCACTGCTCTTTTTGTAAGTATATATTTACAACAAAGGAATTTACTAGCAAGAATACAGGCAGGATATTTAATATCAATCATTTTGCCAATTGCAGCACGGACTGAGTGATCTATTTGGCCACATGTACATGTCAGGCATTTTATATTGGTCAAACTTCTAGACATCTGCGTATTCGTATTTCTGAGCATTTAGGTGACATTAGAAATGCCAGGACTACCAATGCTTTGTACAAACATACTGTTGTACACAAGACAGCTCAGTTCTCTTTCATTTGTATTGACAAGATTGTTGGTCACAGAGCATTCAAAACTGGATGGCATAAACTGTTAAATAGCAAGGAAACTAAATGGATAATCAAATTGGGTGGTTTGTTTCCACCGGGCCTCAATGATAAGTTATAAATTATTTGTTAGCATTTTCCACTATGGTTACAAACATTTTTAGTTTAAATTCTATTTTGTAATAATTTTCACTGGTCTGATATATTTATTATTACTATTTAATATGTTATCAACGGTATAATTTTGGAATATTTGTGGCTTTTGTATTATGATGGTTTATTATTGATTATATTTCTCTTTCCATTGTTTTATTTTATTTCTATTGCTTGGTCATGTATTAGATTAATGTCCTATTTAAATATTAATCTAAACAGGAAATGATGTCATATGCTTCATTTTAATAATGTATAAATAAGGACTGTCTAATCATTCTGACCATACCACTGAAGAAAGCTAACTGCTGAAACCGGTTTGGTTGACAATAAATCAGTTTTTTGCTACACACACTCAGGGTGCTGGATTTTGTTTGTAGTATTCAACATTAAGAAATAATTGCCAAAACAGCTCTCTTTTCTCTAAAAATAAAGACCATGTGGCACCTCTGGGGTTTAGAATAACCCTTTCAAGAACTGTATACTTAAATTCATGCCCAGCACGCTCATTGATATGTTCAAATAAAGCATTAATTGATTTTTGTTTCTGAATTTCATAAGTGTTCGTACATACTGTCCCTCAATTTCCATTCCATCTTTCCTATATAGAACGCAGAACACATTCGGCACAATGTTACTTACACAATTCCAGTACTATTACAATTAAATCTACCTTTTATTTTAAAATGATCATCATTAACTAGAAAGGTTTCTCCCATTTTGATGAATTTACAAAACCTACAGCATCCACACTTATTCATACTAGGGTGCCTAAGTAAATTATTATCTACTAAGTTTTCAAATAATTTCTTGTATATGACCCGACTAATGAAATCACTGTCCGTACTATAATTAGTGATAAATGAGGTCTTAAAATACATGTTGTTACTGTTCAACCCACTATGGTGCTCATCTGCAGAATTAATGATTATATTAGTCCTACTTAAAATGGGAGTAAAATGCTTATTATTCCTTTTTATTTTAACCTCATTCATAAGATTATTAATGAAGGTACCTGGGTATCCTCTTTTTGTGCACATCTGTTTCAGTAATTCACCCGCTTCAAAAAAGTCTTCATCCAAGGAAACCATACATGCTGCATTTACAAACTGATCTTTTACTACTGCCTTTTTCCGAGTCACTGGATGAGGGCTTATGTAATGCAAAAAGGCATTGGAGTATGTAGGCTTTCTGTAAATTCTGGAACTATTACCTACAATGCCCGTCATCCTTGGCCAGTAAGACAATCGGGTAAGCTATGTTAGTTCTCCCACTTCATAAGTAAATCTCAAAAAAGTCAGTAATATTGTTAAGGTAGTCCAATAACATAGTTATCATTTCTTTTTTTATCTCTTATACAATAAAAATATCACCCAAGTACCTCACATATGATTCACATGAATTAAAATCTTCAATGTTAAATAAATATTTGTGTTCTCTTTCTAGCATAACAATGTTTGCAGAGAACCACAGCCAGCCCCCATTGCAACACCTTTTTCCTGTACAAAGTATTGAGCTTCAAGAAAAATAAAATTATTCTTTAATACAACTTCCAACATCTCCTCATATTAATTAATCATGCCCCTTGACACCTTATTCCTGAAATAAATTCAGTAAACCATAACAGCCCAATATCATGGGGAATCACTGTGTAAGTCTTTGACATAAATTGTTAAGAAAGCAAAAGTATCATCATATTCAAGACATCTACATTTGTCCAGAAAGTCTCATGAGTCCTTGAAAACTAGGGGCGCTATTTGCACAAGCATTTTTAACTTTTCATCCAGAAACTTGGCAGAAGTACTAGTTATTGCTCTACGGGCATCAACAATAAGACACAATGGAGGGGGGCTATACAAATCTTTGTGGATTTTGGGAAAACCAAAAATAATTGGTACCATAGGTTTTAGCGCACTAATACATTTAAACTCATCAAGACTAATATGTTGTTCATTTAACATGTCATTTAGCTGCATTCTAATTTTATTATAAGAAATGTTTAACTAATTTTTGGAAACTTGCCTGTAGGTATCTTCAAACACCATATTATAAATTTTACTAACATAATTTGACTGATCCATCACAACCAACCCACCCCTTATAAGGTTTCATAAGTGTGATATGGTAGGTTTTAAGCAAATCTAGTGTATTCCTTTCTTTTTTAGAAATATTATAATCAGAAAATAAATTCTCATTTTTTAAAATATGCTTCATGTCAAACTCACAGACTTTTTCAAAGAGGGTGAGAGAGAATTGAGATAATTCCAAAAAGAGGTCTGTAGTTTGTAGTAGTAGATACCTGGTAGAAGCAGTGAGCAGCCAGTTGTCTTGGTATGGAAACACTCAGAATCTGTGAAGCCTCAAGTGTGCTGTGATTGCTGCCATGCATTTGTTGAACACCCTGGGGCTGTGGTGAGTCCAAAGGGCAGCACTCCGAACTGGAAATGACTAGTTCCTAACCAGAAGCGAAGAAACGTTCTCGAGCGTTTGTCCACCTTTATGTGATAATACGCGTCTTGAAAGTTAACTGAGCACATCCAGTCATCTTCCTCTAAAAAGAGAAGAACATTTTATTTCTGCTCCTGGGGGGGGGGGGCATAAAAGTCTTTTTTTCAGTGTGTTAGCACACCTGTTTTTGGAATTTGGAGGCAGCATTAAGGAGGAATTAAATAAATTGGAATGTAGGATGATTATAAACTTTTGAACATTGCAACCAAGGGACATGAATATTGATAGCAACCTTACTTTGCAATAATTTTGAAATTTTTATTACTAGGGTTTAGGAAACAGTTTATATAGTAAAAACTTGTAATACATTATTGTATGTCTTTGTAAAGCCTTCATATGGTTGTGACATAATTTGAGAGTTGTATTTATTTTAGGATAAATTCTATATTCATATGCATTGTTTATTTAAATGTTTTGTAGCAGACTGCTGGCTTCTTTAATCTTTGAAGGAATTCACATATATATATATATATAAAAGAATCACTTTTGGTATGGGGTTAATATGTTAATCGATTAATTATTTGATAGAAGGAAATGTGTATAAATTACAGGATGTGATGTGAGTTTGTTATTTCTTGAAGGCGAAATGTCGAGGTACCAGAATACATTTATTTGAAACATTTTTTCATCCTTGCTTTGTGTTCCTGTGGTCTTTGAAGCTGTGATTTTCAGCCTGTGGCTGTTGGAATTCATGTGGTTTTCTACATTAATTTTGTGTTTCTACCAAGGACTCCATGGAACCCTGATTCTGTGAACCAACCCTGCCTCTGGGATGGGATCTTTCACTGTAGCTACCCCTCTGCCCCAAGGGGAGTCCGAACCACATGTGTCTTGGAAAGGCTTCTGGGATTTCTTGAACCACATTTTACCACTCCTTTGATTTCTGGAGTAGGATTGTTGAGGAGTAGAAAAATGCACTCCCACCGCAGACAAAGTACTTCCATCTTTTAAACACTTGGATAGAGCTTCCTTTACCTTAGGTCCAAACAAAGATGATAAGTCAAAGGGAGCATTGACAAAGGAAGAGTTGAATGGATCTGCAAACTCACACAGGTGCATCCAAACGTGTTGTCAAATAGCAACACCTAAACATGCATGCGATATGAGCCTCATGGATGAATTCGAAACAGACTCCAGGGTACCTGAGAGCTCCTTTACCAGATCCCTTTGAAGTCTAGTAAAATGTGCCAAGAAGTTCAAGGACCTGATGGAGAAGGTCGATGATGCATAGACCCGCTTCCTGAGTCTGTCCATTGTCCTAGACTCTCTGTTAGGGGGATGTACAGTAGAACTTTCCTTGGACAGTTCTTTCTTGGTGGCAGTGCTACCACCATGGCATCTACTACTAAGCCCTTCACCAAATGTTGATGATCTTCGGAAGCTGAAAGAATCTTGTCAGGTCTCAAGGGGACTGGATCTATAGATTCAGGAGCCTTCCAAGCCCACTGAGTCATTAGCGATTAGCTTAATTAGACCATCAGTAAGCGGGGTCATCCAGGAGGTAGACGGGTAAGCACCAAAGGCCTGCAAGTACATGGATTCCTCACAGGAAGGGTCTTTGGACTTTCAATCACCCCTCTGTTTTAGGATCTCAAGAATGTCTCCAAAGGAGATGTGGAACCCTCCCCCTCATTGAAATCCGTGTCCTCTGTGACAGATTCTACAGGAGAATCAATGTGTTTCCACTTACACAGTCACTTCTTAGGAGGCTCCTCAGTGGGAACACCTGTGGAGGACTAAGAAAAAGGTACGCCTTTAGCATGCAAATCTTGCGACCTTTGGGCTCGCTTTCCAGGGGTCAAGGTTGGCGGCAGAACTGAAAAACCTGGAGTTACAGGGGAAGACTCCAGTAACACAGGAGCCACCTGAGATGAGGTAGTGGCCAAAGCTCTTTCCATGGCCTGAAAAGCAGGCCCCCTTAAGGAGGGTTGGGAGCCCAGAACTGAGACAGACAAACTTGTAACCGGGGTCACACCTGACAGACCGGAACTGAGGAAGGATTCTTTGCTGGCACAACCCAAAGAGACTTGGCTGCTGGCTCCATAGAAAAACATGAGGCTGGCTCAAACCCCTCAGGTCTGATGGAATAGATACAGTCCCGGGGACCCGACAGTGCAGAAGGCACCGAGGGAACCAGAGCCAGACTCGGTGTCAAAGAAAAAAGGTTGTAGACATCGAAGCCATCAGAACCTGAGAAGATGGAGTTGAGAGCTCCAATCCCTCTGCAGAGGTTAGAGGAGCAGAATAAGAAGGGGTCAAAGGTGAGTAACCCCCTGCACTGGAAGGGAAAGGGGGGTTGAGAAGATAAGGGAAGACCCTAGGTGTCAGGATCTGATCCACCAAACTAACAATATCAATTTCAGAGAGACTTCTGGTGGAGCACATGGGCAAGCCAGAAGCAGAATCATGTCTCTCTTTGAGAGGACTATGGAGCTGTCCAAGGAATGGGTCTAAGGAGGGAGAATAAGTAGTCCTAGGTTGGGTAGTTAAATCCAACTTCGGCACTGTCTGCTGTATCGTGGGGGAACTCTGCACCAGGATGGCTGTAGTAGCTATAGGCACCAGTGCTGGACTCATAGTTATAGTAGCAGCAGCAGTAATTGCAGACTGAATGAGTGCCATGGTCGGCACCGGTAAGATTTTCGGTGCCAAAGACTCAGACCATTCCAAAGGCTTCAGGACTTTGGCTTTTTGCTCCATATAGGAACCTTCAGAGGCATGTTTGGGTTTCTTAGCAATCTGTGTTGATGGAGGATTTAGATCCAGAGGCCAGAGGAGACTGGTCGGCCATGGACAAGGCTTCCTCGAATAGGGCTTTAAGGAGCCCTTTGAGAATGAGTTTATTTTTCCTCTCTGCCAGAGTTCTACTTCTGAAACTCTTCAGATGGAACAATCTACACTCAAATGGGCCACACCAAAACAGTAAACACAATTTTCATGATTATCAGAGCTCAGCATTTTTCTGCTGCACTCTACATTGTTTAAAGCCTGTAGTTCAGTTTTTTGTTTTTTCTGCCACAGTCCTGAAACAAAAAACGGTGGACCAAAAGGTAGAGGGGGAAAGACTGAAGGCAAAGAAACTCATTCACATTTTAAAAATGGAAAAATCTACCAACAATAATAAACAAATTATCAATGTTAAAAGAGAAAGCGAGAGAAAGGGGAAAGGGAAACCTATCAATGATGGTAGACAGGAAAAATTACCAGCGGTGAGGGAAAGGGAAACAACACACTCACAAAGGGTAGACCAAACAATTTTTTAGAATGGAAAGTGAAGATTTTATGGAAAAAGTTATAGAGAGAAGTAAATATAAAAATTTTACTTAGCTAGGAGAGAGGAGTCAGCTGATGCATCTTGTCGTAAGAGCGGCAAATGAGATCTCAAGTAATGTGGAGTGTGGCATTGTGGATAGACTTAAAGCTCGAGAGATTTTTGGCTGATGCGAGCTATAAATCGGCTGGATTGGTTCTGAGGATTGGAACCGTAACCCACAATACAAGAATAGATGAAGACTGGCAACATAAGATCTATACTTATATAAGCATAAACTGGGCTATAAGAATGATATTGGAATTGCTGCTTGCACTGTTTTCTTAATGTATGAAACAAACCTGCATTTTTGCCCATAATTGTTAAAGCTTTTGAAAATAGGGGCTACTAGGGACAGCAGACAACTTAGAACTGTAAATGCAAATGAAGTGAATTTGTTTCCACCAACCCCCCACCACACACACACACAGACACACACACACGCACACACGCACACACGCGCGCACACACACACACACACACACACACACACACACACACACACACACACACACACACACACACACACACATGCACTCACTTTGAGACCAATCAAGCCCATGTCTCCCCTCCACTACAGCATTTAAAAACCCTGTTACTACAGATGATCTGAAGATGACAAAAGTGGTCATCATGGTTATCTTCAATAAAGATCTGAAAAAAAGAGTCTTTTTTCCTGTGGAGTTTTCTTTTAACCTGGAGCTCAGGAAGCTTGCAGTCTTCATTCAAGACTGAACATCTGGTCATTATCTTTCATCTGAACTGCTACAGTCTGGCAGATCCTACTTCCTCGTATACACACACGTATATGTAAATATATATGTATGTGAGTGTGTATTTGTGTGTGTTTCTTTATGCATAATATTTTGCAATAATACATAATGAATAATGAATAATACTCTGGGAGAAATTACTTTTGTCCCTTTGATAAGCATATTTCCTTTTGTAAAAAGAATCATCTTATAGCAATATATGAAAGTAAAGCTACAAGTGCAGCAACATAAATTACTCTGTAAACAATCCAAAATGCAGTATTCAATTCTGTAAGAAAATTATATACTCAGAGTGTGTACTGCAGGCATTTTGTAGCACACCCATAGGTTTAACACATTCATCATCTGGGCTTGCGGCTTTCAACAGTGTTGGGTGTAATGCAAAATTTGTACAGTGCATACCACCCAATGCCTTATTCTGAGCTTGTGAAAAAATATGAGTGTGCTTCTTGTAAAGTAAGTTGGCAGACTGTAGTACATTTTTCATTTCATTGTATACAGGCAAAGCATTAATGTTCAATGGGAATATGCTGAACAACTGCATGAGAGAAAAATAATGGCACCAATCTGAAATATTACATTTATCCCAGTACAATGATTTAAGTATGTCAGGTGAGGCTCTTATGCCCAGAATTATTCAATATCCATGAAAAGGTTTGACCACTTGAAGCTATAGCTAGTTAGCTTTTGCTATGTATAACATCCATATTACAAATAAATATATATATATATTTATATATATATATATATATATATATATATATATATATATACATTTCCTTGAGTTCACTGGACCACTGCAAGTATCATTAATTTACATCAGTAATGTTCAGAAAAAAAGGTTCACTTCTGGGGGTGGTGGTGTGTTATTCCATCCCTGAACATCAGCTTCCCGACCCCACCCCATCCATGAACAATTTTAGGAGGCTATGCTAATGACTTCAGTGATGCCAGTAAGAGTGTAGGCAGCAAAAAAGGAAGCACTGTCTCTGAGAAGAAAAATCTAAGGAATTGTGAGATAAAACATTTCAAAATTTCTCTTTTTCAGATTTTTTTCATTTATTCAATGGCTGTAAAACAACCTGAAAAAAACATTGTATATTTAGATGCTTGTTCATAATTCCCTCTCTAAGCCTGTTTAGCATTTAGTTGCTCTAGATTTGCTGCAGAATAATGCATTTTGAGTGTCTGCTTCTAGCACAATTGTTGTTCGATTTGCTACTTCAGAAATACCCATTTGTCTTCTGGATTTTAAAAAGACAATTACTGGTTAAAATCAAGGAAGTATAATTGTGTGGATGAGTTACCATAATTGTAGATGTTTGAACAGATCACTGTTAAACTATTTTTAACATCTAAGACTTATCCTGTGAAGGTCCCTCCATCTGACCATCCTGCCAAATTTCAGGATCCTCCCTCCCCAAAGCATACATGTGCCTTAGGCATGCACCAGCATGCTTATAAAATAGAAATACATGTCCACACCATGGTGAGAACATTCTCAATGCTTTTGTATATAAAGAAATCTGTCCGTGTTACAAGCAGTTTGCCATTTTGTTGGTTGCAACCTCCAAAGCACAAGAATATAAGTATCTCATTGGGGATTGCTTCTTCTTTTTCTATAAAATTCTTGTTTTTTTTCTCATATGTCTATCAAAAAAAGGGAAATGTGACTGTGGTACACAAATTCCTTAGCACTACAGTTGTCTGTTTTTGACCAGAGACACAACATATAAACTTGTTAAGTCTTTCAAGGGTTTACTCCAAAAGCAGTGAGATGCCTCCTTAAAACCCTTGACTGTTATGTGGACAGCAACAGGTTATCTCTCTTGGCCCATGCTGTTGTGTTATTTTCTTCTTCTTCACCGTCGACACTTGACCCTCCATCTAAAACGAAGCATAGGACTAAGCCAACGAAAGGATTCAGATTACTTAAAATGTCTATCACTTCCTCCTCAAAGTTAGAGATGGCACATCTTGGTAAGGCACTTTCACAGCCTCCAGACCATCCATCAGCTTCACTCAGGTGCTCTACCATTGCCACTTTAGAGGCCATTATGAGCAGGGCATAATACAAGTCCATGGCCACTGACTATCCTTCTGTCTCTTCTCCCATTGCCCATCCAGTTAAGGTCCACTTGGTCTAAAAGTCATTATTTCAAAAGGTGAAAGTTGTATATACCTGATACTTATGAAGGAAGAGATTGAGGGCTGTGGAGCTGAGTTCTGTCTGCTACCAAAGAAGTCTCTGGCAGATGCCCCTCCCTTCCATAAAAGTACTGTCTACATCATAATAGTAGTCACTACCACAGAAGTCATCAAGTTTAAAAAAAATCAGTAAGCGGCTGGATGTGGAAGTTCAGAGAGAGCTGCAACATTTGATACTATCTGTCTTTGCACAATGTTATTGGTTACCTAATTACAAATATTCTCCTCTTCTGACGTTTGAGATTCATGGGCTGTTCTCCAATATATCACATATCCTTAGGAAGGGACATATTACTGACAAGGCCTTAATCAAATTCTCTGATTAAATCATTCCAATGACAGTCAAAAGTGACTATAGTTGTGCTCTGCTCATTTTACATTTATAAGCCATTGGTACTGTGGATTATACCTCTTAACACAGAACTTAAAGTCTTTCTATCTTGCACAACATCCCACTCATAGTTTAATCACTGTATGACTCATAGAAAGCAATGAGTCAAATATGCATTTACTTTCTCCATTTCAGCTAGTAAGACACTCACAGTTCCCTTTTTATTTATTTTACACCTCACATGGATGAACTAGAAAGCTACCAAACAAATCAGATTTCATTCATATTCATACTGCTCAACTGTCCAGATTTTTGCAGAATGTCCAGATTTTTGCCTATATTTTTCATCTGTCCCTCAAAAAAATTGTGGTTTTCTGCCAAATCAGTGAGGATTCAAGTCACTAAATAATGACTTACATTTGAGTTTCAGGCTTCATATCCTTTAGAAAATGCATGTATGTTATTTTAATAACTATCCAAGTTTATAAGAGCAATATTTAAAATATGCTCCTATTTCTGGAACTTGGTTCCCCATTATTTTAGGTTTTGTACAAATTTCTTATGCTAAGATGTTGAGAGGTATGTTCATGTTATAAATGTAACTCCAATATACACTGTGGAGAATGTAAGGCTAGCTTTACCTAAATGATGTTATAATTAATGTAGATCAAACCAAAGCTATGCTCTTTGGTACAAAAAAACAAAAAATATAGACAAATTATTTAGTCTCTTCTCCTGACAGCTCAACAAACCTGGATCACTTGAAGTTGCATTCAGTTTTAAATACTTTACTTTCAGCTTAGACCAAATGCTCATTTCTCTTAATTCATGTCAGTAATTACGTCCAAAAATGCAAAAAATTGTCCAACCTTTACTGTATCAGAAGTGTCAGACTTTGCAGTATGCTCTACTCTTGGTTAAGTAACATCTCTTGGACCATAGTCTCCACAGACTGCCATATCCAAATCTGCATGGCCTATATTCATATGGCTCCCTATACACATCCTCTGTCCATAGAATGTCATATACTGTAAACAAATTGCAGTGCTACTTTCTGTACCCCTCCTGAAAAAAAGAAAAACAAAAAACTCTCCTCCATTGACAAGGTTGTTGGTGTTTGCGCATAAAGCCTGGAAAGCTTGCTAGAAACATTCGGAAATGTACCTCCTATTTTTCCTATAGCTATAAACTGAAAATGTAATTCAAGCATACGCAATTTTTGCATATGCTTCAGAAATATTGGTATTAACAGTACTGAATATTCATCCTTCTATCTTATTAATTGTCTAATTCAAGTAAATTAACTGTTTATATCCTGTATCATGTAGAGTACAAGGTCTCTCTGCTGTAGACAGAAACAGAAGAATACAACTTCTACTGTTCATAGGTTCATAGGTTGATACTAGGCTATTGGCCCTAGGGCCTATACAAGCCTAGCCATAACAATCCCCTGGCTATTTCTTCCCACACTTTACTTCCTGGACCTCTGTCTAACAGGGCAACTGACGTGATCCCCGGGGTGAATTTCCTTTATAGGTTCATACTTGCGCTGCAGTACTGACATCATATCTGATGCGCTGAACTGCAGACAGCACAACAGAATGCAGTATATCTGAAGAAGGTTTTAGTTCTAAAAGTGATACTCAGAATTGTAAACCAGGCTTGCTTTTCTTTACAAAACACTTTTCATAATGCTAAAAATGATACACTGAAATGTGTAAAGTAGGCTAGCTTTTCCCCTCGAAATGCATTGTTTTCTACACTGAAAATTTTAAATGTCATGCAATAGACAAGGCAACGGTTTTCTAGACCTGGATCAAAAGCTCTATGATAAAAAAAGAACAGAATCAAAATATTTCAAAGTACAGCAATAACATCAAATAGGGACAAAACTGTCAATCCTGGAATCCTTTTCAAAACAAATTGTCCTAAGTTTTACTTTGACTTTATCTGTGTAAATAATGAATATGATAGTCAGAAAGGAAACATTAAAATCCTCATAAGGTCCGAATCAATGTTTCATATACTACTTCATTTGCTTTCGCTATTCCATCATCTGCAACTGAAGTCATTTTTATCTATTTGTGATAGCTACAATTTACAAGTACTACAAACAAAGGTTAAACATTTTAGCTAACTGAAAAACTCAAACTCAAACTCATTAACAGAACCTCTAAATCAGTTAAATAACGTACATAAACATCGCAGAAAGCATGTCCTGTTTGGCAGTAATCTTCCATAACACAGAGGTGTTTATCCAACTACATTGCATTATACAATTAGAAAGAATGTCAACCAATTATGAATAGCAAATTTGCAGTTTTAAACATTTTATTGCAGAAAATTTGCAGTTGCTATTCAAAGACAAGCCCTGGCAAGAATGAGAAAGAACCTTATTATCTACTCATTAGCATGTATCTGAATCACATAGCACCACTGTATGTCCTGAGCATTGTTTTCCCTAGTGGTCTATGCATTGCACTAGCATTGGCACCTCTCCTACACACACACACACACACACACACACACACACACACACACACACACACACACACACACACACACACACACACACGCATACACACAGTATTCCTATTCACCTACATCCACTCATCAACAAACAAGTCCCTCTACAGCTGATCATATTCACAGAAGCAATTACCCATTCATATTTACGCATGTGGCAATGCACACGCACACACGCACACACACACACACACACACACACACACACACACACACACACACACACACACACACACACACACACACATACACACACACACACACACACACACAGAAACACACAAAACACAGACAAAGACACACACACACACACACACACACACACACACACACACACACACACACACACACACGCACACCAATCCTGATGTCTTTTCTGACCTCCCCCAACAAGAGTAAACAAGTGACCTCTGCGTTTTTACAGTGGTCACTTCCCCCAATTAAAATTTTACTCTGCTCAGTGATTCATAATCACTTAGCCAATCAGATCAGGAGCAGCAGACAGTTCTGGTAAGAGCACATGGGTAATTAGCATTACCTACTGCCAAATGAACATGTGGTTGTGCAAACAAGGCCACTCTGTGTGCTGAGGCTCTCATGAGGGGGAACCTCAGCAATAAAGTGGCTCTGAACTATAAAAGTTTGGTACACTAGGGAAAACTTTCAAGCTAAGGCTTCCCCATCAGTATCTGACACATCTTGCATAGGGGATGTACCTCTGAGACCTCATTTAATTATGTTATAACTCTAGGTTTGTTTAGCCATATAGGAGAAAAAAACATGCTCAACATTCTTCTTCCCCAGGATTATGTGATCTCAGAGTTTGTATATGAAACATTTCAAAGTTAAGTGAGGTTAACCCTCTTAGAAAATCTTTTAAGTATTTTAAATTTATTTTATTTAACATTTGTTGACCGGGAAAGTCTGACTTGGAACAAAGCCAATTTTCAGCTGAGGCCTGGGGAGAAACACCCCAAGAATGAATTGTTTTAGATGTTTTAATAACAGTTATATATTTAAGCTAAAGTTTAAATATTATGTTCCAAGCTTTGTTGAATTCAGAATTCAGTAAGGTGCTTTGTTGCATTCCAGTGTTGTGTGTCTAGTTTATGAATATGATCCATTATAATAAATGGTTCATTTACTGAAATAATATTTTTTAAGCTATTCAGTCAAATATACACTGATAAAAGAATTTGCTTCTTGTAAATGACTGGGTATATGCCATTATCTGTATTTGTAAAATGATTACCCATGACATCAAACTATCCAGATTAGTTCTTTAAACAGATATTTGGCCTGCACCTGTAGCAGTCATTTTGTAGATATGGAATTTGAATAAATTGTCAAGCCAGAGTCTAAAATTGTCATTAGGCTGTTGATCATTATTCTAAGAGCAACAAAGAAGTTAAACCTAACTGATTTCCTGCAGCTCCCCCGAAATTGGTGCCTGTTGATGAAACATTTGTCTCACCTTGGTTTAGATACTATAAATTTCACAGGAGCATCGTATAAAACAGGGCTTAACTTTATTGTCTTTAAGATCATTCACCCAGGTATACTACTTAGGTGCATTTTAAGATCCTTGCTATTTCAGTTTATAGAAGCATTAAATGTTTTCACTGACTACCACATGATTTACTTTAGTATACAACTGATAGTCTTATATACTATCTAGTTACAAAATCCAGTAAATTCTCAAACAAATGTATATAAATCAGTAAAGTCAGCTCAGGTATGGCTCACTAGGATAACTCTGTCTTAATGCTAATGGGACAAAAACTTTCCCTTTGTGGATATAGTACAACCTCCTAATATGACTTCTCTGATGAATGTATTGACAGCTAAGTCTGCTACAGAAGTTTGTCTGAACAGGATCTAAAAATCTTGTTTCTTTGAAATGTTGCAACAAACTTTTATACTGGGGTGGGACCTCCTCAACATTCCATGAAAAAGGGATCACCCACAACTCCCAGTTAAATACCATCTACCTCCAAAGTCATATCACATTGTTACTAGGATGGAATTTGGAAGTCATCCAATTCAACGAAACAGATAAAATGAATTGCATTTTATCAATGTGTCCATCATTAATCTGTTCTGCCAAATATACTCTTTTGAAAGTAGTTGTTTAAATATTTTGGTTCTTAGCTCATTCATTGAATGTGCAGTATATGTTGTCTCAGTTACTGACATTTTCAAGTTTTTTACCTGCTGCATTGCTGTTTCGTACCAAAAACATGGCTAACATCTATTGTGGCATCACACTGTCTGTTACTTATCACAGTCTCCTGATCTGCATGAAGCCAGCCATAAAGTTTTTGAATTTGCATACCATTCACCAAACAGCATGTATTATCATCAAGTGACAGCCCAATTCAGCTGAATGTCCTTTCTACAATTAAAATAACTTAAAGGTTGTTACAGCATCAAAGCTACTATCATCTGAAACCCTTCACTTAAAATACTGCACAGTTAAAAGACAAAGAAGAGTATCACTCATGAAATCACTGTCTCCAAAAACCTGCCAAAGAGAAGGATTTCAGCTCAGCTTTTCTTATAATATGGAACACTCTACCGTACCACAGGCTCTTAAGGAGATATAAGAGTGTGAGATCCCCTTGTAGGTTGCATTCCACATGCAAAAATTCTCTGCAAAGCAAAAAGCACTCCATGGTAACAAAATCCAATACTAGACATACATCCACACCCTGTAGGTACTCAGGTACAAAGCCCATAAGGAAAGCCAACACAATATCAATACTCTAGTCTTAGGAGACTCCATCATGATACACTGTGATGCTACATTTACCAGACGGAATAAGAACAAGGTCAAAATTACAGTCAGTTGCCTGTCAGGAACCAGAATCTGCCATCCAAGACTGTACCAGTATGACTCAGTCATAGTCCATGTAGGTGTAAATGACCTGAAGCTTACCTCCCTGAAGTATATGAAAAATGACATTATGGAGACCTTGGACTATCTGTCCAAGGCTGGTATAAGCCTAGCAGTGGGCAGCATTCTAACTTCACCAAGAATGATGGTGCAATATAAACAGAAGATTACTGACTTCAATAAATGGCTTGGCTTCTGGTGTCATTCTAAGGGTGCACAACATCTGTCAGCATGAGAAAATATAGTCAACTGACAATATTACTTTGCCAAAGAAATTATGCATCTGCCCTCCGACTTTCAAATATTGTCTAAAATGTTGTTCTCCGCATAGTGCATTTTTTATACAGTATCATTCTGACAAACCTTCTAACATAGCAAAATCAACTCAAGGAAATCTAAAGGTGCTAATACTCAATATATACCAGGAGTATAAACAAGAATATCCACTCTCTCCAAGCTCTCCTCTTTTTGGAAAATGGAAACATCTGTGCAGTTATGGAGACATAGTTTAAAGCCATGGAGAGTATCTTGGCAGTGCAGGATTACAAAGCCTTCCTCTTGCTCCAGCTACTGCACAGGCAAGGACTAAAGGTGGAAGGGTCTTCATCTACATCAATAGCAAACATCCCTCAAGATAAGTCCACCAGTATTATGGACTTGAGTTTCTCCATGTTCAAATTACCATACGCAAAGTCCCATATCATATCCTAATAAGTTATAGCTCACCCTCTATGTCCCGTGAAACCCATAGACCTACTGGAGACACTCACCATTCAAACCAATACAATATTTATGGGTGACTTTAACTATAATTCTATAAACTGGGAATCCTACTTGACCCCAAACTTGTTAGCACTGAGATTGTTGGGCTTTGCAAACACAAAAACCCTGAACCAGATAGTCCATACCATACACCTGCTGAAGGTGCAAACATACTTAACCTGGTACTCACAATTATGGGAGAAGGCTGCACACCCTGTGTAGTGTCCTTTCTGGTAAGGGGAGACCACAAAGCTATATAAAATTAAATTCTGTACCAACAGCAAACCCTATAACAGTCAAGAACAATTCTAAGACTAACTTCTTATTATAAACTCGCTCAAGCCCATTACGCCATTTTTGTATATTTCCAGTTAATACCCAAACCTCCTTATCACATCCATACCATTTTGGTCTTTGACCAAGTGACTTTTTGGTCTTTAATCTAGTGACTTTTCAGGTAATAATAGGCAGTATTACAATGTGCAAAGAGATATTAACAAAATTACACTGATTGCTAATATAGGATGTCCTACAGTAGAGAAATTAATAAATTAATGTGTCACTTAATATTAATATTTTCATATTTATGTTTATATTTTAATACCTGAGAACCCTGCCTAGTATTGAGGGGCATAGTGCGAAATGCCATGGTGGAAGACAGGAACATTTATTTTCAATGTCTATTTGCATCACACTATACCTGAGATATTGCTAGCTGTTATTTAGTAACTGTAAAAATAAACAATATTGCCATATGTACTTAATACTTCAAAAAACAAGTGACTTGTAAACTGTTGCATGACATCAGGAGAAACCTTAGATATTGTCAGAGAAAACTGTCTTTGATATTTGCACTGTAAGTTGCACATTTTTAGTTACATTCAGTGTTATTTTTATTGCTAGTTATACAAATAAGCATACATCATAGAGGAATTTCTTGTTGTCATGTGAAAATTTATGTCTGCTTAACCAAAATGTTCTAACAATATATGTCTAGTTAGCACAGTTTCCAAGATATGACAATTTGTGAAAGTTTAACAAAAATATAATTTGGGGTTTGTCTGCATTATAATATATTATGGTATTTCTAAAAGACTATAAATGCACTGACTATTATTGCTGCAAATAATACTTCGTACTGATAACATTGCTATTTGTATAGCTTTAATAGCTTTTATTTTTACCAAAATATTTACATTTGTTTATCTTATGCTTTTTAGGTTTATTTTTTAGACAATCCTCTGGAGTGCAAGATTTAAGTAGGCTGCTAGAAGTGCGACATTCTACATCACATAGGTATTAATGAGTTAAGTCTTTGTCTTTCGGTTTTCCCCAGTTAGGAGTTGCCACAGCAGAACTCCAGTCCACTCATGATTGGCAGTGGAATTTATGGTGCCAAATTGCCAGCCCAATGCCCAACCTTCAGCGAAGGCACATCCATTCACGCACGCACCTACCTGCATGCCTTTAACGTCACTTGACCATGGGGATGGCATGCAGACTCCACATAGAAGGTGCTCCAGCCGAGAATCGAATGGGAGAACCTCTTGCTGTGAATTGACAACGCTTACCGCTGCCTTAATGAGTTAAGTGATAACATGAAACAATTTCCAGCCCCTCTAAACCCGGAGAACACAACGTGTGAAATTATTCACAGAAACCCTACACAATCATATTAACAATTACAATGAGACAAATGTGCCTAAAAGAAATAAGCCTAGAACAAAATCTAAAAATAAATCACCCTGGTTGAATCCAAACAAAACAGGCTGTACAATAAAAAGAAAGAAGTCATAGCTAAAATTAGAAAGTGCAAAATCTAGCAACATAAAAGCTCTCTTATCAAGCTAAACATACAACTAAGAGGACAAATTAAGTATACCAAAGCTAATTTTGAGGTCAAAATATCCTCCCAGGCCAAGTACAACCATCAGACATTCTTTAGTTATATCCAAAACTTCAAAGGCAGTACACAACAATGTAAAAAACTGGTAGTAAATGGAGCCATGTTCACTGAGCAAGAAAATATCTACTGACTGACAAAAGCAGCTCCAGTTTTACCCCTCTATCTCCTGCAGCTGTCCCCCAGGAAATACCATCAAATATAACCCCACAATGAACATTAGGGAACAGGTCCTAGAAGCACTCTCTAAGGCCTAAAACACTGCATTGATCTTCCCCAGTAATGTCTCTGGATGCCCTCTAAACAGCCTGAAACAAAGCCTAGCACAGTCACTGGGTCATTACTTAACCATAGCATCCAGACAAGCTTTGTTCCACATGAATGGATGACTGCAACAGTCATCCCTCTGCACAAGAATGGCCCATCTATAGACTCTGGGAACTACAGACCCATAAGTCTGACCAGTCTCATATGCAAAGCCATGGAAGGAATTATCATGGATATCATTAATAATGGGGTAGAAAACATTCAGATACTGGATCTCACCCAATCTGGCTTCATCAAGGCCAGATCATGCCTACACAGCCTGGTAGACTTCTTTGAAAAGGTCACCAAGGCAATGGATGAGTGCAAAATGGTCATACTGCCTTCCTTGATCTGGCTAATGCATTTAATACAATACCCCACTCAGGCATTTTAAACATTCTTCACAACAACACCAGTTTGAAAGACCAGCAAACAAACAGATGCAAAATTCAAAAATAAGCAAGCAATAATGCCCTACAGAGTACATGTTAATGTGTAATTAATGCCTGCCCAGGGGTGTTGTGAGGCCCGACACCACAGATGGAGGGCTTCTATACCCCTGGAAGGAAATTAATTACACATTAACACACAACCTGGAGGGCAGTATTGCATTTAGCGAATGGGATCTCTGTAAAATTGTTGTGTTTTACTTGGTTATGCATTTTTTAATGCTATATTATTTTTTATCTATTTTGGGTGTAAAATAGCTCCTCTGCCTAATGTTTCAAAGTTGCTGTAGCACATGTAAATGGTGTTACAAAGCATTTTACATCCAAAATATATCCTTTTAAAAATATCTAGATATTTGCTTTATTTTTTGGTCCCTTACTGCTAAAATGGCTTCTTGCCAGTCATTGGGTATTGAAGTCACTAAATAATGACATACATTTGACTTTCAGACTTTATTTCCTTCAGAAAATTCATGTTAAAACAAATTCTGTTATTTAAATTACTTTTTAATTTTTTTAAGTATAACATTTAAAATCTGTTCCTATTTTGGAGCCTTTGTCCTCCATTTATTTCAGGCTTTATCCCAATTTATTGAGCTAAAAGATCAAGAGGAATGCAAACCTCTTATCAGCTGCTGCTAGTGTTCTGGCAGTTTCACTGTCTCTCCATCACACAGATACCACCCCCCACACACGCACACTCACACACCCTTGCCCTTCAGAAAATGCATGCTAACACAAATCCTATTATTGCAACCACTTTGTGATTTTTTTAAACAGGAATATGCTTTTGTTTTGAGCCTTAGCTCCCCCTTTATTTTACATTTTATTCATTTAACTAATCTAAGACAAGAAAGGTATGTAAACCTCTTAACTGCTGCTGCTGCTGCCACTGTTGGATCACTCTCACTCTTCACCCTCTCTCTCTCACATACATACTTTGCTTTCATGCGCACATTCAAACACATAGACAGAAACATAAACACACAAGCAGAAACAGAAACATATATATATTTTTTCTTTTATATTTAGATTATTCACTCGCTAAACAGCAAAAGCACTGCTTAGCAAGTGTAAAATAATGGCACAGTCATTCTCGCTTTCACTCACATGCATGCATACACTCACACGTACAGATATAAACACACACACTTTTCTTTTTCAGTTTCTTTTTCTTAATATATTTTACAATCACTGATCGGCAGTAGCACTGCTTATCGAGCATAAAATAATGGCGACTGTTAAGTTTTTTTAGTCTGAGCTCCACGGCAGCTTGATATGTAGCCATGAATCTGTGGACTCATTTTTCATTGGGTATTACTTGTACATTAATACCCTGCTGAAGAACATTTATTATGCTGATGTACAGTTTGCCCATTTTCTAAAAACAATGAAATGCCCACAGGAAAGAAGAAATGACAATGTAATAGTGTTGAAGTTAAGTGTTTTCATCAACTTTAATTAATGACTAAGACTTCATCAGAAAAACTTCATTGTCAAACAACAGTAGCTAAGAAGCACTGGAAACATGAACCACAAAGCATTATAGAAAATGATGAAGTTAATATCACACGGGATCACCCATTGCCAATAGTTCAAAATATAGATGCGAGAAACCAATAGTAGTCCAAGAAAAAAAGACAAAAGTAGCATTGATCATTGAAGTTGCTTCACACAGTGACTACAGTGTCTTATGTACAGAGAGGCACAAAGTCATTAAATACTAGGATTTATATGCAGAAACGAGGGCAATGTGGAAGACGGACATCCAGACAGTTCTAACAGTAGTAGGAACAATGGGTCTTATAACAAAGAATTTTCAGTCATACTTAGATATGTTACCGATACATGTAACTCCATGTAAATTGCAGAGGGAGTTAATACTGGACACATTGCAAAGAGCACTTCTGGCAAACATGAAAAACTGAAACAATATTAATTTCATGAACTTTAATCATACTTTGACTTACGAATGGGGTCAATTCCAGGTATTAGAAACCCAAATGACTTGGAGAAATTAAAAAGTCAAACCAAGTCTTCATAAATACCTTTCTCTAAAATCATATGATAGTTGTAACATGATGTCACTTCCTGTTATAAAGATTTCTTTAATGAAGAAATAAAAATATAAAATCATACTACAAATAAGACTTAAACAACTAGATTTTGCAACTCTACTAATTAAAAATCATTCCTTTATTTATTTTTTTTTTATCACCAATTCTTTGAATTAATGTTGATATAACCATTCAACCCTGGTGGCATATCTGAAGCTAAAAGCACTTGCCATTTGGCTTTATTGGTGTCAAGTACTCCATCTGTGTCTCCTCATAGTAACTCTAGCAATACATTATCCCCCCCCCAAAAAAAAATGAAAGCTTTTTAAAAATTGTACCTACACTGGCAAGTTTCACTAAAGCTTCACTAAAGTTTGTAAGTGTTCATAAATTCTTCTTGGCAGTTTTATAACATTTTCTTTCTACATAACAAATAGTGCATGAATCACATGAAGCCAAATATACTGGGTCTATATCATATGTTTGAAGTTTTATAACTTTGAATGTTAAATAATTGAATTTAAATGTTCGAAGAAATAAAACTTTGAACATATATAAAAAAAACTGAACTTACCTGAGTAGTGTAAAATGGGGGGGGGGTTAAGCCCAACACCCTCGCTCTTTAAATATACTAACTCCGAGACTGCACTATAATGCGGTAAAGGGAAGATTTCCCTTACTGCACTGCAGTGCGGCCTCAGAATTGGTATATTTAAAGAGTGGGGGGCACAGCCCCCAACATGGGGGGTGCAGGATGGCTTTCCCCCCTGTCTACAACTGTTAGTTTTTTTTTATATATGTTCGAAGTTTTATAACTTTGAACATTTAAATTAAATTATTTAACATTCGAACATAAAAAACATATATAGACCCAAATATACTATTCCTTTTTAATTGCAAGTAAATCTATTGCTAAGCCAAATGTGTCTAGATGTTTAATAATGCTGCAACCCTCATTTATATCTCTAAAAATTTACATTTTTCACATCAAAATATGTCCTTCATTTTTGTAAAATCTGCTAAATTTCTTTCACCATTTTCAACAACTGATCTAATATTCTGTGTTCTTTTATAAGTGAACCAAGGTATATCACCAAGACTCTTTGTAAGATCCTTGTTTCTCATTATTTGCCAGTCAGTTTTTTTTTTTATGCCAAAAGCATCATCAAAAATCGGTAGTGGAAAGGCTCTACCAAAACAGCCTTGCCTAACTTCATTTCTATTGGAACTTTGATATGTTGTGACAAAATTGGTCCAAACATAATAATTCTGTTATTTCTAATATCAGAAATAATGTCATTTAATAATTTCTCTCAGTATCCTGTTTAACAATACAGCTCCCTTAAGTAGACTACCTCTAACTCAAATATATCATCCTTACTTGTTAATCTACTTAGTCTAATCAATGCACCTCTGATCACATTCTTTTTCATGTAATAAGGGTGCTGTTATTTTTGGAAAACAAATAGTTGTTAACAAAAGTACTTTTTTAAAATAAATTACTAAGAAAATGCCAGTCTAACAAGTCTAGACTAAGATTTATATGTAAAAATTGAACCACATTCCCATAACTACGTAAAGTGAGCCTTAACAAAAACTTATGGTAGTGTTTAAAAAGTTGTAAAATACTTTAAATTCCTCTTCACTACACTTTCAGATTTAAAAAAATCATCTATGCAATGTTTATAAATGCAAACTTGTTTACATTAGAACATAGCTGCCCTATGTTTTAAAATCGGAACTACCAAGACTTGATAATAATATATTCAGAGTAATGTAAACACATATTTATTCATTTTAAGTAAGAACGGTTGATTACAACTTCCCCATTTTGGTTGTCCTCTATTTTAGCACTGGTCAAGCTACTACCATAGTTTGCTTAAATTTTTAACAGTAAATATAATCATTTTAGGAAGTTTTGTTTTTTTTTGTCAAGGGTTTGATACACAAATGATTTTTTGGTAGCCTAACATATTTTCTTTTTACATTTTGTTTTTATAATAGACATTAAAATGCATTTATATATTTAATTTAATAGATTCAATGAAGTGTTTAAGAAATTATGTAACTGAGTGACTTTTTTAACCACTAATCATGGTCAATTTTTGTATTTAAATGTATGGTTTCTTATGGTTGAACCAGTTCTGAGGAAGTCTCTTTTTGTAGATGAAAGCACTTAACTATGATAAAAAATTTACTGAGAAATCAAGAAGTGTTGTTAAGTTTTCAACTTGGAGATTTGTCTTCTGGGTTGCGTTCAGCACAAGGTACATTGTTGATTATTGGTTTCTTCATACCTCGGTTCCTACAGCAGTGTTTTAGTTGCTGGTTGTTTGGAGCTGTAGTTTGTAATGGCAACCCAGGATTTTAGTCGTGATAGTGTTCCTCCTCAGTGTCAACACCTTGAATTGTTTGAGGAGTTACTAAATTGAAAAAAATTGAATTTCTCATTCTGATAACACATCAGACTTGCTTTATGAGAATGCCAGTGATTCTGTTCCCTTTTAACAGCCAATTTGGAGTACATTCGATCATGCTATTATTTTTCAGGGGACTGATATAATTGGCCTAAACTCTACGTTTTTTCATTGGAATGCTAATTTGAGGTCTGATGGGGTCCTGAATAGAACAGAGTGAGTACTGCACACTTGGACTAATGAACTTTATTCTAAATATAATAATTTAGAATTTAAAAACTGGTTGAATGACAATGCAATATTTATGGAGGCCAACAGGATTTTAAGGTACACTGAACAAACTAAAAAATAAATAGGTACCATTCCATCTTGCTGGACAATTCATTTCTTCATGAAACCATTTCAAGAAAGCAGGTGCCTGTGGGGCTTAGGATCTGCAAATATCCCAACAATGTGGAAGAAACCTCTCAATATCAAAAATAGTTGATAGAAGTGTTTAATAATTGTGGACTTGATATTACGAGACTAATTATTAAGAACGGTGAACGGCTGTTAGAAAATGTACAAAATGAGATTATGGTTTTAAATTGTTACAACATTAAAGATGTGGACAATAAATGTGAGAAGATTAATAAGTGGAAATGTGAAAATTGGAGAGAGATAGAAAAGATTATGCAAAGATGAGAGTATATCAAATGCCAAGGAAAAGACATAATATAGAAAAATACCATAATAGTCAGAATAAGAAGATAACTCATTATGAGTTAATTGACAGTGCTTCTGAAAGTTTTATAGATCAAAGTGAAGTCTCTCAGACGAACAATGGTAGGGAGGATACTAATGAAGTTTAGGGTATGAATTTAAAGACCCTTTAAGATTTTCATCCCTTGAGATGGTCCAACAGGTTAAAAAAACATCAGACGAACATGAGATGAACCCAAAAACCACCAGGATGTAAATGGTCGCAATCCTGGAGATAAGGAGAATTTTAACTCATGGTCCCCAGTTGAGGGATCAGAATGTTAGTAATAATTAAGCTAATAATAGTGATAGGATTTTGATCCAAAGGTTGCTTTATTCCCAGGACAACTTCAATCTTTTTAAATACAGTGGCTTGGAGCTTACTAATATACATTTTTCGATTAAAAAAAAAGATTTTACCTTTTTGCCTACTAAGTCATAGACATCAGTGAAATACTAATGCATATGAAATTATTTGTAAGGACGTTAACTCTGGATGTCTTATATACTAATAAGGAAAGATTAGTTCAAGGAGCTAGTATACTTAAGAAAAGTGTCTATAACTTTCCTTTACATCCCATGCTACAAAACTTTGAGGCATTAGTGGAAGATGAGATTAGTCAATATGACAAAACGATAAGAAGAAGATTTTCAGTCTTAATAAGAATGAATGTGATTTGCTTCAGGAAATAAGTAAAAACAAAACTATTAGAGTCATGAAAATCGATAAGGGTGGTATTTATTATTAACCATTGGGATTATACAACAAAAATGTTGGAACTGTTGCATAGTGATTCAAGATATACTCAGGTTTCTAAAAATGAAGTCAGTGCTTCATACAGAAAACCAAACCTGATATTAAAGGGAATCATTGTGCAAGGTATTTTTGATAAGACCTTATTTCAGTTTCTGAAAGTCTCATGCCCAGTTATTCCTTCTATTTTCAGCATACCAAAGGTCTACAAAAATATTGTAGACCCCCAATTAAGACCTATTGCAGTGGCTGCAGGTTCAAAAAAGTATCTGCTAGTGGGGTCTATATTGAATTAACGAAAGCTGGTAACTGCGGATACTTTTTCTCCGACATATAAACAGCAAACTCTGCAAACCGCGAACAGACACATCCACAAATGTTTTCCTCAGAAAAAAATTCAGTTGGCCGTTCTTGGGAATTACCCTTTTTTCTTCAATGTAGCATGATCTCGCAGTTGGCATATTTAGTTAGGGGGTACGTGGGGGGCACAGCCCTCCACAAATGCTCCACACCAGAAGTATATCCCTCATTTGTAAGATCAGACCATAAATTAATCTCACTGGATGTCCACATCCCAACCCCACCCCCAGCCTAGAAAACCACAGTGAAAAACTTCTCAAAAGTGAACTTCTCACTTCTCAAAACTGAAGTGGAATCCTTCAAGGCCCTAGGGCCAGTGGAAACTACGGCCCAAACTGCAGAATCCTATATAAACGCATTCTACGGATATCTCCAGGAATGCATGGATCATGCTATCCCAAACAAAACCAAGACCCAATCATCCAAAGGCAGGTGTCCAGGCTGGTGGACCCCTGCCATAAATAAACTGTACAACAGAAGGAGGAAGCTACTACATGATAGAGCAAAATCCCTAATAGGGAAGGCATCTCTGATCAGTACTAGCAAAAAATTACGATCCCTCATAAAATCCTCCAAGGCCAGCTTTGAGAGAAAAATTGCACAGGACACCAAAGACAATCATAAGGCTGTTTTCAGTTATGTTAGAAACCTGGGATGCAACTCCCAGACTTGTTCTGAGTTGATTCTAAATGACAAAAAATACACTGAACCCACAGACATCGCCAATATCCTGGCAGACAGGTTCAGTGCAAACTTTTCCACCCCCTCCCCCCCAAAAGAGCAAGTATCTATCCCAGCAGAGGGCTGCCTCCCAAACATCTCTGATGCTCAGGTGAAGGCTGCCCTATCCAAAGCAAAAAACACTGCTTCCATGGGACCAGATGGCGTCCCAGGTTGCGTCCTACATGAACTCCAAGAGGAAATAATCCCTCAAATAAAACAGCTATACAATCTCAGCCTCACTACAGGATATGTGCCCACAGAATGGCGTACAGCAACAGTAGTCCCACTCCACAAAGGTGGAGCCTCTACGGACCCTGGAAATTATCACCTCATAAGCCTGACTAGCTTAGTCTGCAAGGCTATGGAGAGGATCATCATGGAGCTCATAAACAAAGACATTGGGGACCTACAGACACTAGATCCTACCCAGTTCGGCTTTGTCAAGGGCAGATCCTGCCTTTTGAACCTGGTTGACTTCTTCGAAACAGTCACCAAAGCCATAGATGAAGGGAAGGTAGTCCACACAGCCTATCTGGACCTTGCAAAGGCATTTGACACAATACCCCACTCGGGCATCATAGATAAGCTAGCCAGCTTAAATATAAACCCCTATGTCACAAGATGGGTCGCAAACTGGCTCAAAGACAGAACCCACAGAGTGAGAGTTGCTGGAGCCATGTCAGACTCAAAACCAGTCACAAGTGGCATCCCACAGGGTTCTGTCCTGGGACCACTTTTGGACGACTGCAAACTGGGCGCCATAATCAACTCTCCAGCTGACACAAACATCCTTCAAAAAGGTCTCACAGAGACAGATAACTGGTGCCAGTGCCATGGTCTAAAGCTAAATGCCAAAAAATGTATAGTCATACCCTTTGGCAAAAACAATGTGCCCACAAATTACCACATAGGTGGAAACCCATTAAGTACAGAGAAAGTTATTAGGGACCTGGGGACCCAAGTTGATAGCAATCTCTCCTTTGAAAACCACATTGTCAAAGTGGTTAAAAAGGCCTTCTACATAGCCCACCTCATCACGAAGGGTTTCACATCTAGATCAAGAGAGGTAATCGTCTTTATTCATCCCTCATCAGGCCCATCATAGAATACAATGCCCCTTTTGGGATGTACCTTACCCGACGCCTGCAGCAATTAGAAAGACCCCAAAAGTATCTCACCAAGAGGATCAAGGGTCTCAAACAGATGCCATATGCTGCTCGGTTAAAAAAACTCCAGCTCTACTCAGTTGCATACCGCCTACTTTGAGGCGATCTATGCCTGACATACAAAGCTATGTCAAATCCAGAATTAATGGACATGCTCCACCTCAGTAAATCTAAATCCCTTAGAGCCACATCCTCGAGGAACTTGAACCTCAGCACAGAAATAAATAGAACTTGCTGGAGGGACAGGTTCATAACCCAGAGGCTCCTCTGGAATAGAATTCCAGTTCATGTGAGGCAGAGCACCTCACTGAATCTCTTCAAGAAGAATCTCGATAGGTGGATGGGGGATCATAGGTTTGTCCCAGGGATTACTCCCGTGTCACTATTAGACAGAGGCACAGTAAACTAAACCTTAAAGGGCACAGTATACGCAAATCAAGGGGTGGCGTAAGCCATACAGAATCGGGCTAGGCTTATAATTGCCTCAGGGCAGATAGCCTAGTATGAACCTATGAACCTATGAACTTGATTAATGTTTTAAAGTTCATGTTTTTTTGTAAGGCCATGTGAATTTTTTCCTGAGAAAAAATTTGCTGACATGGCCATTCGCAGTTCACAGAGTTCGCATTTTATCTGTCGGGTAAGATCTATTAGCTGTTATCAGCTTTCATTAATTGAATATAGACCCCCTCTAGTGTTATTAGTGGACAGAAAGTTGAAACTTTTTTTAAAAATGCATTCCCACAGATTAAGTGATTTGTGGGATATTTTAAGGAAACTCACAGATGAGTTATATAAACCCTCTACATTGCTTGTCAACATTGATATAAGTGATTTGTTTTCAGTAATTCCCTATTCCACTAGATTGTTATGGTTTGAAAAAAGTTTGAGTACAGAGTGAATGTTTAAATGCTGGTGACATCAGTCAATTAGTCAAATGCATAGAACTGGTTTTAACTAACAAAGTATGTATTTTGAGGGTGAATTTTATAAATAAGTGAATGCTGAAGGGATGGATGCAGCATGCACCCCACAAACACTACTTGTACTATTGGAAGCAATCTTTGAATCTAAGTGTAATATGTTTATCCCTCTTTATTTAAGATATTTGGGTGACATTTTTCTTATACAGGAGGGTACTACTCAGGAATTTATGGTATTTATGAATAATAGTACTGAATTTTTAAGATTCACATACAGTTATGGTGTTGAGACTATAAACTATTTTGATATTAACATTCAAAAAGATTTTGAAGGGAGGAATTTTGTGTCCAGCATATTCAGGAAGGAACAATTTTCTTACTCCTACTTATAGTATTTAACTGAAAATCCCCCATATCAAAAAAGAAATATAATTAAGGGACAACTTGTCATGGCAGACAGGATGACTTCTCGTTATACAAATTTTCTGGATGAAGTTGGAAAAATTTATTTTTTTTCTCCAACACGGATACCTAGCTACCTTAGTTAGTGAGGCAGCTGATTAGGTACTAAGTGGTTGGGGAGCAAAATTTGCCCCATTGTTTGGGGAGAAAAAATGTAGTTGCACCATTAGGGCCTGTCACTAAATCTAATGATATTAATTACAATAGGTCTTTTATATTAACGTACAGTCAGCACACTGAGGACATACAACACATTGTGTTTAAACAGTAGAATATTTTTTCTCATACATGCAGCAGTTTAGAACTGTTTTTGAAAAAACGTGTTTTTACTTATAAAAGGGGAAATATGTAAACGTCATCTTAGAGAGGGAGAGTAAGGCAAATGATGACCAGTTGGGTAAAAACATCAGATTAAAAGGAACTTTTAGGTGTGAAATGTGTAAGCAATGCCCTTACATTTCTGATTGGAAGTACTAGATATTCTAAATTTAGGTAGGACTTTTAAAGGTCACCAACATTTTAATTGTTGTTCCAGTGGTATGGTTTATTTAGCCTACTATTCAGTTTGTATTTCATTTTATGTGGGGAAAACTAAAAGGGCTTTGAAAACATGGATTAATGAACACAATTGTGAAATCAATAAGGGGTTATTGACTAATGCCCTTTACAAACACTCTTTGGAATGTCAGAGGCATACATTTTTATTTTGGGTAATGGAGCAAGTAGACCATAATCCATGGCAGACAATGGGAAATTTTATTAGACTATAGGGAACTGCTTTGGCAGTTATGGTTGAAAGCCAGTGTCTCCCTCCCACCACCAGGGTTAAATGACCAAGTCTCAACAGTCCCAGTTTTAAAACTTAGGACAGCTAAGCTCTAAAGTAAGCATGTATTTATTCATTTTAAGTAAGAACATTTGATTAAAAACTTCCACATTTTGGTTGTCTGCTAGTTTTAGTACCAGTAAAACTACTACTACAGTTCATTTAAGTTTTTAACAGTAAATATAATTTGTAAGAATTTTTATTTTTTGTAAATGGTCTGAAGCACAGTGGATTTTTGGGGCAGCCTAATATGTTTTCTTTCATTGTTTATTTGTATAATAGACATTAAAAAGCATGTACATATTTAATTTAATAGATTTAATGAAAGGTTAAGATTATGCAACTGAGTGACTTTTTTAACCTCTAATCATTGTCAAATGTTGTATTTAAATTTGTTGTGTTTTATGGCGGAACTAGATCTGCTGAAGTCTCTTTTTGTAGAAGAAAGCGCCTAACTATGATCCAATATACTGAGATATCAAGAAGTGTTGTTAGGTTTTCAACTTGGAGATTTCTTTCCTGATACATTGCTGGTTATTAGATGTATATTGTAAGTTATAATAGGACGGGAAAAAACAAGAAAGAATTATCATGGCATTCACAACAGCTTATGTGGACTATTTTGTTAAATGCATGTGTAATTTCTTGACTAGTTGTTGCCGGCATATCTCATGTATAAAGACAACTGACCAGAACAAGATCTTGCCTAGTCACAAAGTAGAACAAAACAATTGTACATAATTATGAATAACTTTTAGCAAACTTTTCATATAACTTTACTGGCATGGAAGGTAGGCTATTTGATTTGTTTTCCTGAGTCGACCTTCCCCTTTACTTGAATTTAAACCATGCATGTTTTCACAACTTGCTTAGAGATTAACACTGTGTGACTTGCTTATATCATTTGCTATACACAATCATTTTTTCTCACTTCTTTAGTGAAAACTGCCCATGCACCTTTCTGCCTTGTCTGGGTGTCCACAAATAATCAAGCAATCCTCACTCAATCAGTGACTAAATGTTGTCACTGATGCAATGACACTGGCATTTACTATGTCATTTAGCCTCAAAATTCAAAAGTAACAATCATCTCAACTTGCATAGTTATGGCTGTCTACCTGACTTTATTATTTCCAGGTAGTTAGTGAAATTTGCGTACATAATTGCTAATAATATTTGGTTGATGTGCATCTAGACTGTTCTGAAACTGTAACGAATGTAAGCCAAAGTGACATTTTTCCTAAACAAAATAGCTGAAAATACAACTTGTAGTCAAGTACAAATCAAGGAGAACATGGTTACTAATACTCATTAGTCAAACTGAGATAATGTATGATTGCAGTAATTGAATGCGTGTTAGTCACCTTGTGATGTTGATGCATGGGTGGTAGAAGTTGTGGTGTTGCCTGTGGTAGCCACAGCAGTTACAGACATACTGGAAACACCTGCAAAGAAATTATGCAGAACAGCTAGTTACTCAAAATGTATGCTTTGCCCATGTTATTTAAATACGCATCTGACAATGAAATATATGTTGATTTCATAAAGACACCAACAGAATGGTTTGGAGGAAAGTTATAGCATGCAAAGGATACCTCTGCTCTGGAACAAAACTCCCCAACCACATAAAGGAAAGTTAATCGGTATCTATATTCAAGTGTAAATTGGATGTATAGATGGGAAACAGAAAGTATACCCTAGGAATGCCATCTGTATTACTAACGAAGAGAGCAGATCCTAAATGCTATATCCCATGCATGGGACTCCTTAAATTATCTATTTTATGAACTCAGTTATTCTCATAAGGGGAAATATATAATAATTGACCATGGGATAGGTAAGGCCAGTCTCTAACCAAATGGGATAGGTTAAACTTCTTGTAAATATTTGTAAATCAAGCAACAGGGCTGGGGACTCTCTTTTCTCTAATACTGTTGGAAAATCCTGGAACCTTCTTCCTAACGAACTGTTCTCTCTTCCCTCTATATCACTCTTTAAAACCAAAATGAAACTTTTCCTCAGAACACACTGGTTGTGCCCCTGTACTAAACCTGACTGATCAACTAGCTCTTCTTACTTGGTTCAGCCTACCCCCCCTCTTCTCAGCAATCAAGTTCCTTTTCTTAATAACAACTTACCTTGTCCTTCTATATTGTTACTTACATCTTCAGAATCTCATTAAGGAGACTACTTTTACTAATATATTGTATAATTTCAGCTCCTACTTTTTCTTTATGACTACTTGTATACTAATATATTGTATAATTCAGCTGCCATCTTTTTCTTTATGATGTATTGCAACTACATTTTGTATTGTACTAATTGTATCTGTATATTTTGCACTATGTTATGAATGAATGACCTCTCTGATTATTCTCTGTACTGCATCTGCAATGTTCATTGTATAAATTAATTTTTGTACATGTAATTTTATTTGTTTCCTCAGAGCTTATCTCCCCAGGCCTCTACTGAAAATGGACATATATCCAGTTAGACTAGCATGGTCAACAAATGTAAAATAAATAATAAATAAATAAAACTATGAACTTATCAACCTATGACTGATACTGTATGCTGGGCTTTTCTAAAGATGCAGTGCATTCGCACAACAGTTTTAATATTTTCTGGAGGGGGAATTTTTTCTCTTGCCTCTCTGTGCAAAGTGATACTGTCAGTACTGTTACTTTAATTATAATCAGTGATGAAACTACTGCATTTTGGTATAGGCAACACTAATTTTAAAGAACTGGTGACCTGCACAGTTGGCCAAAACCAAACAGGATTCACAGGACTGGAATTTAAACAGCTGTGAAGATCTCAACTTCAACTAAATGTCTGTAATAATACTCATCAAAGCATTATGTTGTTTCATGCATTGTAAAGCTGTTCCCTTTTTACTCCAAGAGTAGGATAACAACAGTCTATCAAGCAAATCATTCAAAATTTATTTTGGAAAACAAACAGTAAGAGAAATACATATACACATACAGACTGTTACAGAGGTTCTACATATAAGTCTTCACCCACACCAACGGTTATACATTTTCCTGCCTACTCTCTATGTCAAACTTGCAGATTTACCTTGTCTGTTTAGAAAAAAAAGTAATCCACTCTTACTTGTTTCCATACCTCTCAACCTCTCAGTGCAAGAAATTTGGACAAAGCCAAAACTAATCAAACCAAAACTAAAAATAGGGGCAGATTTTTATTATTGCTCTTGTGAACTTAGAAAGTTGCTAAAATAACTAGTACTGCATTTAAATGTATTTTCTGAAAGTTGTGAAATTGGAAACTAAATTGTTTGTCATTATTTACTGACTTCAATTCTCAATTATTTGCCAGAAAACTACAAATTTTATGAGGAATAGACCAAAAACTTGAGGCAAAAATGTGGACATGTTGCGAAAATCTGGACAGTTGAGAGGTATGATTGTTCCAAATGAGTAAACAATCACTGCGTAGAGATTTCTAATGTCTTTCCTAAATATTTGCAGTACTGTTGACTGTCAAACCTTTGGCTGAATTTAATGCTTATAATGCTGTCTGTAATCCAGGATACCAGTACTGTATCCAGCCCTGTTGTCTTCCATCATACACGCTTAACTTTTCTTGTGCTTTTCTTTACCCTTGCTTTCCCTTAAAACTAGAAAAAAATATCAGTAATGGTACCCACTTTTTTAACAAAGCTACCTTAATTATTTTATTAAAAGAAGGGCTACAAACTAGTTCTGAAAGTTAGGGTAGTATGTTATAAAACAGGGCACAGAAGCAGAAACATAAGGTGTACAAAATAGTGATGTGACAGTACTACTGTATGGTACAGAAACATAGGCAGTGAAGGCGGAGTAGTTGAGCAAACTAGAGGTTTGGTCATTGTTTGATTAGTGCTCTACGATGGTAAACAAACTTCAATAAATAAATAAATTAATTAATTAATTAAAGAAGTTACACAACAGTTTGAGCAATAATGTTGAATGATACATTTACAAATGAGACCATGTAAACAATAACCATACCACATGAGAATATTGTAAACAAAGCTAAACCCTTGGTTTGAATATAATGTCTGCATCAGTAATGTAGCCAACAAATATGAGTCCACTTTTTAAAAACTGAAAAAATAGGGTCCCATTCACGTAGTCAAACTTTTACAAGTTCGAAATTCATATGGTCGAGACCATATGTTCAAACTTGTAAAAGTTTGACCGTTTCAACGGAAATCTCCATAAGGGGAGGTTTCCGTTTTTTTCAATGTAATGCGATCTCGGAGTTGGTATATTTAAGTAGCGAGGGGGGTGCAGGGGGCTCCACCCCCCCCTTCTTAAAACCTTCAAGTAAGTTTTTTTTTTTGGTTACATTGTCGAACTTTTAAAGTTCGAACATATGGTGTTGACCATATGGTGTTTGAACTTTTAAAAGTTCAACAACATGATATAGACCAGAAAAAATATACCCACTTGAAGACATCTTACAGATAACATAACAGCTATATCAGCCGCTTGTATAAATACAGATGTAAGCTCAGTGGAAGGAATACTGCTACAACAACTGCAGTAATATTCTGATTTGCTTAGATATAATCAAACCAAAGGGGAAAAAAATGGTAACAAAACTGAAGAGGGAAATCAAGCTAAATATTCCATAAATTAACATATATACTAAAAAGGCCATGGTGGTGTAGCGGTTAGCATTGTCCCCTCACAGCAAGAGGTTCTCCCATTTGATTCTCGGCTGGAATGCCTTCTGTGTGCAGTCTGCATGTCCTCACCGCGGTCGAGTGACATTTAAAAGACATGCAGGTAGGTGTGTGTAAGAATAGGCATGCCTTCTTTGAAGGTTGGGTATCAGGCTAGTAACTCAGCACCGTAAAAATCTACTGCCAATCATCAGCAGACCAGAGTTCCGCTGTGGTGACCCCTAACAGGGAAAAGCTGAAAGAAGAACATATATACTAAAAAATTGCATTTTGCATTAAATAAATACATGTAAGTCTGGCAGCAGAATAATATAAATCAAAGCAGAGCACTCTGAGTAAAGAAGAGACAGGAAAACACTAACACCTATACAGTTTCATCTATACATAAATTAGTACTAGGCTAACTGTCCTTATGGGCCGCTTTAAGCCCAGTTAACTAGGCGATGTTAGAACCAATCCCTGTACCTTGTGTCTGTAAGGTAAACAGCTCAACAAGAATTGCTTTTAGGGATAGAGGGAAGACCTGAAAGATACTTTTCTTGATGCTGAGACTTCAGTTTACTCTTCTATTCACAGTACTTTAGCTATTTTGGAAACAGAAAATAAAAATAGGGATCACCTGTAACAGGTGTATCCAAAATCTGTGCCTTAATTTCTTCAGGTAGATTTTCAGGAGTAGGCCAAGCATGCCTTCATATGACTATTCTAGACAATGTTGCACTAGATGTTATGTCTACTGCATCATAAGCACACTTAAGTACCTAAAGACCCAAACATTCGGAGGGTTTTATCGCTAGCAATTAAGTATCAGTTCAACTTGGAAATTTGATGGCCTGTTGACATTTCCTAACAACTGTTAAAAAAAACTTAACTTTGGTAAGAATAAGCTCGAAATTAGCCACAAAATACTACCAGAGGTTACTGCTGAGTAAAAGTTTCTCCAGGTAAGTGGGCAATACTAACACTCAGAAGAGTAATAAAAAATTAAGAAAATGTGCATAGCTCATCATGAATGCGGAAGCCATATGTATACCTATAATAGTCAACTCAGGTACAGGCCTTCATTTCTGGAAGGTAAGAAACCACGACTTCTGTGGTTTCAGTCTGATAGGAGAACTACATTACATTACACTATTAGAAGGAATGCCAACCAATTATGGATACTAAACTGGAAGTTTTATGAATGTTACTGCAGAAGATCTGCAGTTGCATTTCAGAAAGGCATGGCAGCAATGAGAAATACATTATTATGTACTCATTAGCATATATTGGAATCACATACACTGTCACTCCTGACCAGCCCAGTATTATCATTAGCAATGGCACCTCTCCTACACACACACACACACACACACACACACACACACACACACACACACACACACACACACACACACACACACATACATGCATACAAACACACACACACACACACACACACACACACACACACACACACACACACACACACACACACGCAAAAATCTCAAACCTACCTATACCACAAGTACTACAGTAAGAGTAAATGACTGATCTCCATGTTTTTACAGTGGTCACTTCCCCCGATTAAAATTCTACTCTGTTGAATGATTCAGAATCACTCAGCAAATCAAACAAGGAGCAGCAGACATTTCTGGTAAGAGTACATGGCTAATTAACATTACCTGCTGACATATTAACATGCAGCTCTGTTAACGTGGCCACTCTTGGTACTGAGGCTCCCACAAGGAGGAAACCTCAGCAATAAAGTGTCTCTAAACTAGAAAAGATTGGCACAATAGGGAAAACTTTCAAGTAAAGGTTTCCTCATCATGCTAAGCCTTTCTAAATCCAGGCCAGTATCTTTGAAGGGGTTCAGCCCCCTGACACCACTTGCACAGACAGTGTACCTCTGAGACATCATTTAGTTATATTTTATAACTCTAGGGGTGTGTAGCCATAGAGAGAAAAACATATTCGGCATTCTTCTTACCCGGGACTATGTGATCTCAGAGTTAGTATATGAAACCTTTAACGGTTTAGAGGAGATAGTCATCTTAGAAAACCTTCTAGTATTTTATATTAATGGTTTTAGTTGTTTTCATATCAGTTATATATTCAAGTTAAAGTTCAGCAAATTATGATCCAGGCTTTGCTGATTTCAGAATTCAGTGAGGTACTTTGTTGCATACCGGTATTATGTGAGTCAAGTTTATGTATAAAACCCAATATAACATATGGTTCATTTGATAACGGAATACTGGTTGAGCTATTCTACAGACAGGTTCTTCACCATCAATCAAGTATACATTGATATTACAATTTACTTCTTGCATATAGCTAGGTATATGCCATTATCTGTATTTATGAAATGGTTTGTCATGACAGTTTTTCAAACAGATATGCAGCATGCACGTCTAGCAGTCACAATCCAGACATGGAATTTGATTAAATTATCAAGCTAGAGTCTAAAATTGTTATTAGGCAGGTGATCCATATTCTAAGATCCACAAACAAGAAGTTAAAATTACTTGATTTCCTGCAGCTCCCCAACCATTTGTGCTTGTTGCAGCACAAGTTACAAAACAAACATATGTCTCATCTTAGTTTAGGTACTATAATTTTCACAGTAACAATGCTTAAAATATAGTTTAACTTTATCTTTTTTGAGATCATTCACCCAGGTATACTACTGGAGTCTATTTTAAGGGCCTTGTTATTTCAGTTTATAGAAGAATTACAGGGTATGACTGACTACTGCATGATTTACTTTACTATGCAGCTGATAGTCTTATACACTATATAGTCACAAAATCCAGTAAATTCTCAAACAAATTTATATTAATGAGTAAAGTCAAACCCTGTTTTTCTCCTCTTCTACCTTCTTCCTAACATTTAATAATTAGTCTTGTAACTAAGACTATCACTAAACCAAACTATATTCAATGTATTGCTTAAATCCCTCAATTCTGATGTAAATTATTGCACTTAACTCTTACTAGAGTGCATCTATTTCACCTTTTTAAGAAAGATTATGTTCTATGTTAACTTTCTGAAGTGTCTTTGATCTCTGAAATGTTATACTGTATCATATGGTTTTTAATCCTTTTTTTTACCATGTGATGATATATATATTTTTTTGTATACGTTTTTGTTTTTGGTTGTATTTGTGTGGAGCTTTTCTCCCCGGGCCTCTACTGAAAATGGATATATATCCAGCTAGACTAGCCCGGTTAACAAATGTAAAATAAAATAAATAAATAAATAATAAATAATAGGTATGACTCACTAGGATAGCTCAGTCTTAATGTTAACAGGGCAAAAGCTTTCCTTTTCTGGATATAGTACAACCTCCTAATGTAGCTTCTCTGATGAATGTATAGACAGCTGAGTTTTCTACAGAAGGCCATATCAGTTTGTTTGAAAATTATTTAATAATATGTTTCTTTGAAATGTTGCAAAAAAACTTGTAAATTTGGGTGGCAACTCCTCAGCACTACATGAAAAAGGGATCACCTACAATTCACAATTAAATACTGCCCACCACCAAATTCATGACACTTGGATTCGTTTGGTTGTCTGCTAGTTTTAGTACCACTAAGACTACTGCTATGGTTCATTTAAGTCTTTAACAGTAAATACAATCCTTTTTAAGATTTATCTGTATAATAGACATTAAAATGCATGTATATATTTAATGTATTAGATTTAATGAAGTATTAACAAAACTATGTTAGGAGTTGCCACCCAAATTTACAAGTTTTTTTGCAACAGATCTCCTCAAGAAAACTACTTTTTTTGAACATCTCTTCAAGAAAAATCTTGATGATTGGATAGTAAATAGGAAATTCACCCCGGGGATCACCTCTGTGGCTCTGCTCAACAGTGGCACAGAAAAATCATTTTCTTGGGTGGCAAAAGCCAGGGTACCCTTTTGGCTGGGCTTGTATAGGCCCCAGGGCCGATAGCCTAGTACCTACCTATGAACCTATGAACCTATGTAACTGAGTGACTTTTTTAACTACTAATCATGGTTGAATTTTGTATTTAAATTTGTAATTTCTTACAGCTGAACTAGCTCTGTCAAGGGATGTCACAGTGGTGCAGCAGTAGGATTGTCGCCTCACAGCAAGTGTTTTCCCAGTTCAATTCTCGGCTGGAGTGCCTTCTGTGTGGAGGCTGCATGTCCTCCCTACGTTCAGGTGGGTTTCCTCCGGTTGATCCGGTTTCCGCCCATCTTACAAACACATGCATCTGGAGCATTTCTCCCCAGGCTTCCACTGAAAACTGGCTTTGTTCCAAGTCGGACTTTCCCTGTTAACAAATGTTAAATAAATAAATAAGAGAAGAAAGTGCTTAACTATGATTACAGGTTACTGAGACATCAAGAAGTGTTGTTAAGTTTTAACTAGTAAATTTCTTTCCTGGTACATTGCTGGTTATTAGCTGTATATTGTAACTTACAGTAGGAGGGGGAAGAGCAACAAAGAATTATCTTGGCATTCACAACAACAGTTTATGTGGACCATTTTGTTAAATGCATTGTGTAATTTCTTGAGTGGTTGTTGCCAGCATATCTGATGTATAAAGACAACTGACCAGAGCAAGACCTTGCCTGGTCTCAAAATATAACATAAAATTGTACATAATTAGGGATAACTTTTAGCAAACTTGTCATATAACTAACAGTATTGGCATGGAAGGTAGGATGTCTTACTTTTTTCAGAGTTAACCCACCCCTTTACTTGAATTTAAATAATAATAAAATCAAGGAACACACACGGAGTGAATGCTTCCGCTAGATAAAACAGCCACCACCAATTGTATAACAAAAAGATTATTAGCGTAAGCAAAACAATGAAGGGGTAAGCCGTTACCATAAATATACAGTTCTGTAAGCACAAAATGTTTTTCCAATCCACGATATTCAATTCTATCCACTCTGTTATAAATACTGCTTTTGTAATATGACCTGTTTTTTTTTTTTTTTTTTTTTAATAATCTTTTTGTTATGAATTTAAATAATACATGCTTTGAGAACTTGCTTAGAGATTATCCCTGTGCAACTTCCTTATATCATTTGCTATACACAATCATTTGTTCTTACTTCTTTAGTGAAAACTGCCCACACACATTTCTGGCTTGCCTTGTCACCAAAAATAATCAATCCTTACTCAAATAATAACTAAATGCTGTCAACTGATGCAATGACACTGGCATATGGTACATCATTTAACCTCAAAACTCAGAAGTAACAATCATCTAAACATTGCATAGTTATGACTATCTACCTTGCTTTATCATTTCCAGGTAGTTAGTGAAACTTGCGTACATAGTTGTTAATAACATTTGGTTGATGTGCATCTAAACTACAGCTAAAATGCAACAAATGTAAGCCAAAGTGACATTTTTCCTGATAATACAACTTGTAGTCAAGTACAAATCAAGGAGAACATGGTTCCTAATACTCATTAGGCAAACTGAGATAATGTATGATTGCAGTAACTGAATGCGTGTTAGTCACCTTGTGATGTTGATGCATGGGTGGTAGAAGTTGTGGTGTTGCCTGTGGTAGCCACAGCAGTTATAGACATACTGGAAACATTTGTGAGAGCAGTACTGGAAACACCTACGAAGAAATGATCAAGAACAGCTAGTTACTCAAAATTTATGCTTTGCACATGTTATTTAAATACACATCTGATTTAAGAAGATATATGTTGATTTCATAAAGACACCAACAGAATGGTTTGGAGGAAAGGTATATCTTGCAAAGGATAACTCTGCACTTGAACAGACTCCCCATCCACATTCAGGAATCTTGCAATACCTCTGCTCTGGAACAGACCCCCCCCCCCCCATCCACATAAAAGAAAGTTAATCTGTATCTATATTCAAGTGCAAATTGCATATATGGATGGGAAACAAAAATATACCCCAGGACTGCCCTCTGTACTTCTAATGGAGAGAGGCAGTTCTTAAATGCTTTATCCTATGCATGGGACCCCTTAAATTATATATTTTATGAACTCAGTTATTCTCATAATGGGAAATATATAATTATTGACCATGGGATAGGTAAGGCCTATCTCTAACCAAATGGGATAGGTTAATTTAGTACAAAAAAGGGAAACTGGCTAGGTTAAAAATGCCTCACAAGGGCATCTAGCCAAGTACTTTCCTACAAACTTATGAACCTGTGAAGGATATTGTAAGCTGGACTTTTCTAAAGATGCAGTGCACTGATACAACAGACAGTTTTAAGATTTTTCTGGGAGGGGGAAATTTTCTCTCACTTCTCTATGCAAGGTAATACCTCCAGTACTGTTTTAATTATAATCAATGCTGAAACTACTTCATGTTGGTGTAGGTGATACAGCAATTTTAAAGTATTGGTGACCTGCACAGTTGGCCCAAAACCAAATAGGAGTCACAGGAACGGAATTAAAACAGCTGTGACGATCTCAACTTCAACTAAATGTCTGTAATAATATCAATCAAAGCACTGAGTTGTTTCATGCATTGTAAAGCTGTTACTTTTTTACTACAAAGAATGGGATGACAACAGGCTATTCAAGCAAAGCATTCAAAATTTATTTTGGAAAATAACCAATGAGAGAAATACATATACACAGACAAGTCTTCACCCAAACCAACAGTTATACATTTTCCTGCTTATATATTTCCTACTCTCTATTTCAAACTTGCAGATTTACCTTGTCTGTTTTGAAAAAAAAAAGCAGTCCACTCATTTTTGTGTCCATACCTCTCAGCCTCTCCGTAAAAGAAATCTGGACAAAGTCAAAACTATTGGGTAAAGGACAAAGGCCCAAAATAGGGAAATATCTTTATTATTGCTTTGTAAACTCAGAAAGTTGCTAGAATAATTTGTACGGCATTTAAATATATTTTCTGAAAGTTGTGAAATCTAAAACTCAATTATCTGTCATTATTTATTGACTCCAACCCTCATTTACTTGACAAAAAACCCACAAATTTTATGAGAAACAGACCAAATATTTGATGCAAAAGTGTGGACATTGTGCGGAAATCTGGACAGTTGAGAGGTATGCTTCCTTCCAAATAAGTAAATCACCACCATGTAGAGATTTCTGATGTACTTCCTAAATATTTGTAGTACTGTTGACTGTCAAACATTAGACGTATTCAATGCTTATAATGCTGAATCTGTAATCCGGGATACCAATACTGTATCTATCCCTGCTGCCTTCCATTATACAAGCTTTAACTTTTCTTGAGCTTTTCTTTACCCTTGCTGTCCCTTAAAACTAGAAAAAACTATCATTAATGGAAGCCACTTCTTTAACAAAGTTACCTTAATTATTTGATTAAAAGAAGGGCTATAGCCAACTGGCTCTGAAAGTCAGGGTAATAAGTTACAAAAGAAAGGCACAGAAGCTGAAAAGTAAGGTGTACAAAATAGTGGTGCAAGCAGTACTACTGTATGGTACAGAAACATAGGCAGTGAAGGCAAAGCAGGTGAGCAAACTAGTGGTGATGGAGATTAAGTGCCTGAAATGACTGATAGGGTGCACGCTTTTAAACAGACAAAGTAATATTTATATTAGGGCAGAAGCTACAGTAGCTCAAATTGCAGAGAAGGTCATAGAGAAAAGATTACTGTGGCTGAGTCACATGTGCAGAAAATAGATGATTTGCTGAAGAAGATTTGTGAGAGACATGAAGAAAGTAAGAAGAAATGAGGCTGACCACCAAAGAAAAGGACAGATTAAGCAGTCAGGTGTGACTGTCAAGGTAGGTATGACAATGGTATTGAAACAAAAGCAGTGGCAACACTTGATGCGACAACCCAACACTATGCAGAAAATAGGTAAAATGAGGCTGTCGGTGATTGCTTCACTTATTTTATACTGTACTTGTTAAACACTGCCTTTAGGGAGTCTGCTCACACATCTGCTCTAAAAACTTCCCATGCCTGCATGCATATCTACAGGAAAACAGTGACGGTGAAGAGCTTGTAGGGGAAAGATCAGGGCTTTTGTCTCTCCGACGTTTATATAGTGACACCTGTCTTGCTTGAAATAGACTATCTGGGCTTTCATACGCATTGAATACACTGTCAAAACATGCTGGAGGGATAGGTTCCTGACCCAGAGACTCCCCAGACTCTGGAATAGATTGCCCATACATGTAAAGCAGAGTGCCTCTTTGGACCTCTTCAAGAGGAACCTTGACGATTGGATGGGAGAAAGGAAATTCACCCCAGGGATCACGTCAGTCACCCTGCTAGTCAGGGGTCCAGGAAAGTAAATAATGTGGGAAGAAATAGCCAGGGAATTGTTATGGCTAGGCTTGTATAGGCCCTAGGGCTGATAGCCTAGTACCAACCTATGAACCTATGAACCTATGAAGAATCTGTTGAGACTAGCTGAAGTGGAGATGGAACAACAAAAGGAATGCCTGGAATGTCTGTTATCTGGTTGATCCACAAATGAAGTGCTTTCTTCACAAAAGGCAAGAGAGGAATTGGAAAAGATGGAGGTTGGCAGTGGTGTGCCCAAATTAATATGAGATACTATTGAATCTTGAAGATATGGAGTCTTGCAAAAGGAATGTTTAGATTGTGCATGCCATGTACCCCAAACTTGTCAAAATCTCTCTTGTTGAGGTAATTTCTAGATTTCAGAGTGAAAGAAAGAAGGTTATCAGAAATATGCTGGAAGTATCCAAGAGAAACCCAAAAAGACTTAGATTTTGGGAAGGCTGATGGGTAGATTTACTTACATTCAGAAAGAAGCCTAGATGAAACAAAGACTTGATCACAAACTGGAAATCTTGCAAAGAGTTTGGACTGAAAAGGCCTGGATCAAGAAATCATTCAAGTAAGGATAAATGTGGTTACCTTGGGGTCTGCAGAATGCACCGATATGAGCTAGCAAGCTTATGAAAACTATTGGTGTGGTATACAGATCAAAATATATGAGAGAGCTAGACTCTCCATTCATGTGAAACAAAAGCTATTCCCTTCAGCCTATTCAAATGCAGTTTTGACCAATGGATGGAAAATTGAAAATTCACCTGTTGTTGCAATTTATTTATTTTTTTTGAGTTTTGCATAAAAGGGAACAGAGTTGGAAGGGTAGTTCCTCTGAAACTTAGGAATGCTGGAAAGAAAAAAAAATGTTGGAAATATTGCATTATTTCCCTCCTTTCTTGTAACTTTTGGATGATTTTAACAGAAGCTGGTTCAACCAGAGTATGTTTGTCTAAACAAGAATCCAGAAGTTTGGTGTTAACATCAACATGTCAAGACCAAAGATTCTGCTTAATGGAATCACTCGCAACCTATGTGAAAAAGTTCAGCATATTCTGTGAAGCAGATTTATGCCTGGTAATTAACTGCACAGAAAGACAAGATGGCAGAAGTGTATTCTTTCTGTATTCATCCATGACCATAAATGCCTTTATCATTTACTAAAGCATTAGAAGAAGGCACTAGTTAAGCTGTATTATATTCCACTGAAACCACTTTTGGATTATATGATGAATTTCTGTACAAATATTTAATAATGCCAGGTACTTTATGAACCCCTTATGATTTCTTAGGCCTAAAGGGGTTGTGATTCAGGTGCCAATGAAGCAGAAAAGAAAGTGCCCTCCTAAGACTCAAAGACAGGAGGAATTTCAGAGGTATTTTGAAGATACATATGTAATAAGTCATAGTACTTTTTTTGGTTTGTATATCAGACGCTTGATTTTTTTCTCTATTGAAGTGTTCCAGCATTTTATGAATAGTATCACCAAAACATAACGTTTCTTGTAAAGAGTCAGGAGACAATTAATTTGCTACTTCTGTGGGGGGACTAAACCTTAGAGAAGTAGACCAAATACTCGTGTTCAAAATATGAAGATAAATTATCTTCAGAGGGAAGTTCTCTGTCTTTCCTTTTTTGAGGGCTGTAAAGTAGAATGTGGAGTAAGAAAGTAAAGAGGTTACATAGAAGTAAGGGCTTTAAAACACCCCTGAGAAAATTTGAACCACTTCTGTTGTGGAGCCCAAGCAGTAGAGCTGATAGAATAGGATACATGCTTTGCCTTTAGGTTTCTTTTCTTTGTTGCTTACACAGAAATAATGTGAGGAGGAAGTGACTCCTGATGTACCCCCATAAGAATCCCTGGTACATTTTCTCACCCAAGGATCTGTGGAATACCTCTGGTCCCTCGGAGATAACCGTCCTTGGTTCTCCCTTCATGGACTCATCTGCCAACTGATCAGCTGGTAAACACATGTTAGAACCCTGCTTCTTGTTGCCCTCCTGAGGGGTCCCAACAGTGGGAACAGGAGCAGTATTTGAGCTACTTGTGGAGTAATCATGGACTTCAAAAGAGTCTCCTCACTTTGACTGACAGAAAAAATGGAGAGCTAGTATCTTCTTTCACATTTTTTGATCTCTTTCATGGCTGCTGAGGGATGTCTGTGACAATCAACTTAATTGCCCTTCTATCTTGTACTAAAAGATTCAATCATTTATCTTCATTGCAAAGATAAGAGAGGCTAAATTACTTCTAATTGTTTCAGATAGAAAAAAAATGGCAAATTTTACACAATTTCTAATTATATTCATGTCCTAGATACAGCAAACACTCTTGAGTTGAGAGTATTCATATAAGGTATACTAGATGACGTGAAATAATAGTAATTTTCCACAAAAAAACAAAGAAAAGAAGAAGGCTCAACAGGGTTCTTGGCTGCCCACAACAAATGTAGCTGGAAATGTGGTTGACAGACATGCAATGTCATGTGCTGCATCCCTTGTGTACCAATATGCAGTTCTGTGTATATATAATAGGTCAGACCTATGTGGCGAGAAGGAGGTGCCTATATTTTTGTAGACTGGCCAGACATATGGTATCCTTGACAGGATGCGTCCCACTAGTAAGCAATATTGCAACAGTGATCTCTGACAACATTGTAAGCACTGTACGCTCAGAAGAATAAACATAATGCTGAAAAATAAATATTAAGCCCAAACATAATTTAAAATGAAATAGTTCTTCAATAGTAAAACATTTAATATGAGATAAAATATAATGCTAGGATCCATGACAATAATGGCTCTGAAACAAATAATCATACCTTTGCATATAATATACATCTGTAGAGAAAACATGTATATATCCAGCACCATGAAAGTGTGCAAGAAATATCTGTATGAAGCTAAGAAAACAACTGCATGAAAAGAGAAAGGCTGACACTTCAGTAAGAAAAATAAATATTCGATCACAAAACAAACTTATTATAAATGTATGATTTTTTACAGATTTCTCTAATTAAACAACTAATTGAATTGCTGCCTTACAAAGTTCAGTAAAAGTGACTAAAATTCAAAACCCTTAGTACTACTGAATTAGCATTTAAATGTTTAGCTACACTTGAAACTGCATGTACGAAAGGAGTCAGATCAAGTATGTACAGTGGATGTAAAAAGTGTACACACCACTGTTAAAAGGCCAGGTTTTGTGATAGAAAAAAATGAGACCACAAAAAATCACTTCAAAACTTTTCCCACCTTTAATGTGACCTATAACCTGTACAATTCAATTGAAAAAAAAAAAACAAATCTGTTAGGGAAAAAATATATATAAAAAAATTAAAAAAGTACAATAAGCTGGTTGCATAAGTGTGCACACCCTTAAACTAATACTTTGTTGTGTGTGCACGCCCTTAAACTAATACTTTGTTGTGTGTGCACGCCCTTAAACTAATATTTTGTTGTGTGTGCACGCCCTTAAACTAATATTTTGTTGTGTGTGCACGCCCTTAAACTAATATTTTGCTGAAGCACCTTTTGATTTCATTACTTCTTGGGCAAGAATCTATCAGCATGGCACATCCTGACTTGGCAATATTTTCCCACTCTTCCTTGCAAAAGCACTCCAAATCTGTCAGATTGCGAGGGTATCTCTTGTGCACAGCCCTCTTCAGGTCACCCCACAGATTTTCTATTAGATTTAGGTCTGGGCTCTGGCTGGGCCATTCCAAAACTTTAATTTTCTTATGGCAAAGCCATTCTTTTGTTGATTTGCATGTATGCTTGGGGTCACTGTCGTGTTGAAAGGTGAAATTCCTCTTCAGCATCAGCTTTCTAGCAGACGCCTGAAGGTTTGGGCCAAAAGTGACTAGTATTTGGAACTGTTCATAATTCCCTCCACCTTGACTAAAGTTCCAGTTCCAGCTGAAGAAAAGCAACCCCAAAGCATGATACTGCCACTACCATGCTTAACCGTGGGGATGGTGTTCTTTTAGTGATGTGAAATGTTGTTTGCCCCAAACGCGCCTTTTGGAATTGTAGCCAGAAAGTTCAGCTTTGGTCTCATCAGATCATAACACATTTTCCCACATGCTTTTGGAAGACTTGATGTATTGTTTTGCAAATTTTAGCTGGGCCTGAATGTTTTTCTGTGTAAGAAAAGGCTTCCGTCTTGCAACCCTACCCCATAGTCCAGACATGGAGAATACGGGAGATTGTTGTCACATGTAGTACACAACCAGTACTTGCCAGAAATTCCTGCAGCTCCTTCAGTGTTGCTGTAGGTCTCCTGGCAGCCTCACTGACCAGTTTTTGTCTTGCCTTTTCATCAATTTTGGATGGATGTCCAGTTCTTTGCAATGTCACTGTTGTCTCATATTTTCTCCACTTTTTGATGACTGTCTTCACTGTGTTCCATGGTATATCCAATGCTGTTGAAATTTTTTTGTACCGTTCTCCTGACTGATACCTTTCAACAATGACATCCCTTTGATGTTTTGTAAGCACTCTGCGAACCATGGCTTTTGCTGTAGCAAGCAACTGTGTAAATCTCAGGAAAATCCTCCTAAGACAACTGAACTTTATTTGGGGTTAATCAGAGTCTCTTTATTTGATGGCAGGTGTGTACTCAAGAAGACTGAATGCTTTAATTAAATCAAAAGGTGCTTCAACAAAGTATTAGTTTAAAGGTGTGCACACTTATGCAACCAGCGTATTGTAAGTTTTTTATTTTTTTATATTTTTTCCCTTACAGATTTGTTTGTTTTTCAATTGAAGTGTCAGGTTATAGGTCACATTAAAGGTGGGAAAAGTTTTGAAATTATTTATTGTTGTCTCTTTTTTTTATGTCACAAAAACCTGACATTTTAACAGGGGTATGTACACTTTCTATATCCACTGTATATTGATTGTGTGAGCTCAGACAAGTCCATCAGCCCAAGACAAATATTTCAATAAATGTTTTTAGAAATTTCATCCAGAAAGAAAACAAAATTCAATAACAGTTACTGAATGTAGAGGAAAAGAGAAATATTTCTGTTAGAATACATATTTATTTATTTTTATTTATTTATTTTACATTTGTTGACGGGGAGAGTCCAACTGGATTACAAGTCCATTTTCAGTGGAGGCCCAGGGAGAAAAGCTCCAAGAGAACAATTCTTTACAAAACATAGTTTTAAGGACAGACTTTTGACATACAATTCCCACAGAAGAGACTTTGACATACATAATAACTAACAGATAGGATACATTTGTTCTCTACAATATAATATTACATTTTAGAAGATATTCTAAGTTTAAGATTCCTGTGATAGATTTATTATCAGAGTAAAAGCAGAGAGACATAGAATAAGGCTCAGAGAGAGCAGGTGATGCTTGCTATAGCTGAGAAGGATAACAAATTGATCTACTATATGTCTTTGCCTGGTTTTAGTTGAAAAGGATAACAAATTGATTTACTAAATGTTTTCACCTGGTTTTAGTTGAGAAGGATAACACATTGATTTACAATATGTCTTCTCTTGGTTTTAGTTGCTTATGGAAAGCACAACATTGCAGGGGTAGTTTTCCCTAATTCCTAGAGAGATGGGATGAGCAGTAGATTAACAGTCCTAAGTGGGTACAGTACTATGATTGGTTGGCTTAGCAGAGTTACTTTAGTTAGGTGAAGTGTTCTTATGAGACATTAGCCAGGGGGGATACAGGAGCACAGTTGATTATTCAAAAAGTGAGTTATAACAAGTTTCTTGAACTGTGATGGGGATTTGTTGTCAGTTATATGGGCAGGAAGGGAGTTCCAGGTTTTTTGCTATACAATGGCTGTAAACAGACTTACCAGCTTCATTGTTATATTTGGTTACTTTGAGGAGGTTTTGTGTGCTAGATCTCAAGGGCTTTGCGGTTGTATAGGGTTGCAAAAGATTTTGTAGGGCTGGGGTGTTTTCAGAGTTATGTATTATTTTGTGGGCTAGTAATAGTTGATTGAGTTGAAGTAGTAGTGGTAGTTCTAGCCAATTGAGGTTTTTTAGGCATTCACAGTGATGTGTTCTGATGGGAGAGGTTTTAGTGAATTTGGCTATCTTATTATAACAACTATCAAGTTTGTTTAGGTCGGATTAGCAGAGATTTGTAAGCATGTGTGCTGCAGAATAAACGGTTAAAATGTAAATTGTGTACTATTCTGGAAAGTCAGTGATCAAATCATTCAGTTAAATATTGTGTAATATCTCTGCATTAAACTTCATTGTATATAAAATCCCTAAGAGAAATATGATCTCTCTATGAAACCTGGAAGATGGAATTTTGTTATAGTCACCATAGCTTAAAGATTTTCTGTTGCCATTAGATTTTCTGTTATGGCAAGTATACGTTCTCACAACTGTACTGTCTTCCTTAAAAATCATCACTGTAACACTAGATCAAGAGGGCCTCACAGCAACAAATGACTGGTGCCAAAGTCACTGTCTTAAGTTAAATGCAAAAAAATGTATTATCATAGCATTTGGCAAAAACATGGTCACTAGTGATTACCACATCAATGGCAACCCCCTAAGTACTTAACATGTGGAGAGAGACCTGCGTACACAGGTTAATAACAATCTCACATTCGACCATCATGTAGCGGCAGTGGTCAGAAAAGCCTTTTACTTGTTTCATCTCATAAGTAACGGGACTGCATCTAGAAAAAAGGAGGTTATTACCTCTCTGTACTCCTCCCTCATTAGGCCAATAATTGAGTACAACGCCCCATTTGGTATGTAACTCTCCAAACACCTGCACCAACTGGAAAGGCCACTAAAATACCTCCTAAATGAGAATCCATGGCCTCAAACACCTGTCCTATGTGGACAGGCTCAAATCACTATCACTCTACTCGGTATCGTACAGATTGCTCAGAGGTGATCTGTGTCTTGTCTACAAGGCAATTTTAGACCCTCCATAAGTCTAACTCCTTGTGGATTACCCAATCAAAAGGCCTAAATCTAGTATGCAACATTAACAAAACCTGCTAGAGAGACAAGTTTGTCTCCCAGATGCTGCCTCGTCTCTGAAATATACTCCACATACATGTCAAACAAAGTACGTCGCTGACCCTCTTCAAGTGGAACCCTGATGAATGGATGGGAAATCACAAATTTGTCCCAGGCATTCCACCTGTGTCCCTCATTGACAGGGTTAGCAGGTTTCTTTTTTGGGGATAAACACTTGGCTAGGCTTGTAAGAGGCCACAGCCATTAGACGAGTATCCTATGATGATCATAACATATGGGTAGTTCCTCAAGCAATACTATCTTCTTCTGGCAAGTGGAATATGGAACTAGCTTAACCAGTAAATGACTTTTCTAATGCTTACAACATAAATGAAGTTGTATAAAATGTTCAGTGTATACTGGCATGCAATATGACACAGTAGACTTAAACATGTGTAACAAAAAAAGATGGTTCCAGTCATACAAATTGGTAGGATAGACAAACAAAATACAGAGAATGAGCTCTGCCATTGGCTAGAAAATTAACTAACGAAGAAAATATGACAGCAAGAATAACAGTGTTAACTTGCAGTCTAATCAGAAAAAAAACACTGCAAGGTGTCGAATAAACATTGTACCACAGAAAGAGTTAATATGTCAAAGGAAAGTATATCACCAAATATTTCCTATAATTTTTGTATAGAAAAGGAAGGCCCAGATTCTGAAAGTGTTGCTCTCAATGTAACTCTGCCCTGAATTCTGAAAGACCTGCTCTTAGTGTAAGTGAGTTACTTTGGTGTAAGGCCTGTACATAAACAGGCTTAAACTGAGGACTAGATTTCAAAAGACCTGTTCTCAGCCTGCTCTCAGTGTTCGTGGTCACTTGCGCTGAGAACAAAATTATCAGGCCCGAAGAAATTGCTACATGCAAAATTATCCATGTTGATTTAAGCTGTAAAACTAAATGTGACTTCTGCATTGTTAGAAATAAATAACTATCTGTTTCAAGAATGATGCAGGTCATGAATGTTCCATAATTCTTGAAACTCAAAACTTAATCTTACCAATGAACAACTATGTATTGTAAATAAGTAAACACCCTCATTACCATCTTAGCCTCGTACGCCTATCCTTTTCTCTCTTTTTGGAACATACACTAACAGACTGCTTAGTCATTGGTAATATGCCTACACTAAATAACAGTTATCGAATATTGTACTAGTATACTGTTTTGTTATCTTTTAATTTGATTGGAATTTATAATCCTAGCTAAGAAAATGTGACACCAGTTACTTTCTGTCTGACATTGGTCTGTTTGATTAGTGCTCTACCATGATAACATAACAGCTATATCAGCTGCTGCTATAAATACAGATGTAAGCTCAGTGGAAGAAATACTGCTACATCAACTGCACTAATATTATGATTTGCTTAGATATAATCAAATCAAAGGGAAATAAAGGTAACAAAACTGAGGAGGGAAATCAAGCTAAACATTACGTACATTAACATATATACTAAAAAGTTACAGTTTTAAATTAAATAAATACATGTAAGCCTGGCAGCAGAATAATATAAACCAAAGCAGAGCACTCTGAGTAAAGAAGGGACAGGAAAATACTAACACCTATACAGTTTCATCTCTACATAAATTAGTACTAGGCTAACTGCCCTTATGGGTCATTTTAAGCCCAGTTAACTAGGTGATGTTAGAACCAATCCCTGTACCTTGTGTTGGTAAGGTAAGCAGCTTAAACATTATGCCAACCAAAGCTTATGACATCTAACATAGGAGTATTGTTGATGATGTGCAGATATCTCAACAAGAATTGTTTCTAGGGATAGAGGGAAGACCGGAAAGATATTTTTCTTGATGCTGAGACTTCAGCTTACTCTTCTATTCACTGTACTTTAACTATTTTGGAAACAGGAAATAAAAATTGAGATCACCTGTAACAGGTGTGTCCAAAATCTGTGCCTTCACTTCTTCAGGTATATTTTCAGGTGTAGGCCAAGCATGCCTTCATATGACTATTCTAGACAAGGTTGCAATTATGTCTACTCCATCATAAGTACACCTAAGTGCCTAAAGACCCAAACATTCAGAGGTTTTATCCATTCAACATGGAAATTTGATGGCCCGTTGACATTTCCTAACAACTGTTAAAAAAAACTTAACTTTCGTAACAATAAGCCCAAGATTAGCCACAAAATACTCCCAGAGGTTACTGCTGAGTAAAAGTTTCTACAGGTAAGTAGCAATACTAACACCCAGAATAGTGATAAAAAATGAAGAAAATATGCATAGTTCATCATGAATGAATAAACCATACGTATACCTATATAAGTCAACACAGACATAGGCCTTCATTGCTAGATGGTAAGAAACCACTACTTTTGTGGTATCAGTCTGATAGGAGAACTACATTGCATTATACTATTAGCAGGAATGCCAACCAATTATGGATACTAAACTAGAAGTTTTATGAATGTTATTGCAGAAGATCTCCAGTTGCAATTCAGAAAGGCATGGCAGCAATGAGAAAGACATTATTATGTACTCATTAGCATGTACTGCAATCACATACACTGTCATTCCTTACCAGCCCAGTGTTTTTATTAGCAATGACACCTCTCCTACACACACACACACACACACACACACACACACACACACACACACACACACACACACACACACACACACACACACACACACACACACACACACTCTCCCAGAATTCTGATTCACTTACATTCACTCATCAGCAAACAAGAACCCCCCTACAGCTGAATGCACTCAGAGAAAAAAATTACCTATTCACCTCCATGCATGCTTCAACACAAACACACACAGACACACACACACACACACACACACACACGCACACACGCACACACACACACACACACACACACACACACACACATATTGACACGCTTCATTCCCCTGCTTAAGCCCCCACAGCAAGAACATCCAGACACACACACACACACACACACACACACACACACACACACACACACACACACACACACACACACACACACACACACACACAAATCCCGAACCCATCTATACCACAAGTACTACAGTAAGAGTAAATGAGTGATCTCCAGGTTTTTCCAGTGGTCACCACCCCCCCCGAATAAAACTTTACTCTAGTGAATCAGAACTAAGCCTTTCTAAATCCAGTCCAGTATCTATGAAGGGGTTCAGGCACCTAACATTGCTTGCACAGTGTACCTCTGAGACTACATTTAATTATTTTTATAACTCAGGTTGTGTAGCCATAGAGAAAAAAAAAAACATACTCAGCATTCTTCTTACCCAAGACTATGTGACCTCAAAGTTAGTATATGAAACCTTTAAAGGTTTAGAGGAGATAGCCATTACAGGATTTGCTGATTTCAGAATTCAGTGAGGTACTCTGTTGCATACCGGTGTTATGTGAGTCAGGTTTATGTATAAGACCCAATAAAACATATGGTTCATTTGCTAACAGAATACTGTTTGAGGTATTCTCCAGGCAAGTCATTCACCATCAATCAAATATATATTGCTATAACAATTTATTTCTTGTAAGTGACTGGGTATATGCCATGATTTGTCATAACAGTTTTTTAAACAGAGCAGCATGTACTTGTAGTAGCCACAGTGTAGACATGGAATTTGATTAACTCATTCACGCCAATGGAGCTCAGGAAGTTAACTTCCAATGGGCAGAGCCTGGGCCTTTTGACAGAATCAAATTATGTCCTCGCATTTCAAACAAATGTTTGTATCTCTGGAACCATAGGGGTTATGAAAAAAGTATAAATGGCAAACTCTTCAGCACAAACTATTTTTATAGTGGTGGTATCCTTTAGGCTCTAGGTCTTAAACTGAATTTTATAAGTCACAGTAAACACAATAACTAGTACATTAGTAATATTGTAAACAACTTACAATATCTCCGCAACCACTAAAGTTACTCGCATACTGTCAGCAGCATTTTATTCATCTAGTGTAGAGCTTTCATATGAGAGGCTAAGGAGTTCTGTCTGCCTTACTTGGTTGTTGAAATATTTAGAAAAATTTGAAAATTATATCTGTATAAATTAATATCATAAAAACAACAGTTAAAGTCTATTTACCTGCACCAGACAGAGGTCAAATGTTAATGCAGTTGAGTTTGCCATTGTGTAAGCTGTAAGGTGAAACATTGTACATTGCATGGTTTTGGAATTATTGATGCAGATATGAACAACCTATATTTGACGCCTAGTGACATCAGTAGGAGTTAACTGCAGATGCACCTGGAGGCGTCACTCAGATGTAATTACAGAGTTTGACTGACTACCACATGATTTACTTTACTAGACAAACTGATAGCCTTATGCACTATACAGTCACAAAATCCAGTAAATTCTTAAACAACTTTACATAAATGAGTAAAATCAGCTTGAGGTACAGCTCAGTAAGATAGCTCCATCTTAATGTTAACAGGACAAAAACTTTCCTTTCGTGGATATAGTGCAACCTCCCAATGTAGCTTCTCTGATGAATGTATAGACAGCTAAGTCTTCTACAGTAGGCCATATCAGTTTGTTCAAAAATGATTTAATAATATGTTTCTTTGAAATATTGCAGAAAAACTTGTAAACTGGGGTGGGACAGCCTCAACTATACATGAAAAAGGAATCACCTGCATTTCCCAATTAAATATGACCCACCACTAAATTTGCAACATGTGGATTCTGAGAGTTAATTTGATAGCAGTAATGCAGTTCATTGAAACAGATTAAATGAATTGTACTTTTTCAATGTGCCCGTCATTAATTGTTTATGCCCAATATACTCTTTTGAAATTAGTGGTTTAAGTATTTTGTTTCTTAGCTCACACATTGAATGTGTAGCACATGCTGTTTCAGATAGTGAAATTTTCAAAGTTCTTTGCATGGTGCATTGCTGTTTTGCACTACAGGCATGACTAACACCACTTACTTGACATCACACGAAGTCTGTTATTTATCACACAGTCTCTTGAGCTGTACAAAGCCAGCCATAAAGTTTCTGCAATTGCATACTGTTCACCAAACAGCATGTATTATAGTAAAGTGGCAACACAATTCAGCTGAATGTTGATAGACCTTAGAATGCCCTTTCCACAATTTAAATAACTTAAAGGTTGTCACAGCATCAAAGCTACTATCATCTGAAACCCCTCACCTAAAATACTGCACAGCTAAAAGAAACAGAAAAGCAGCACTCATAGAAATCACTGTCTCCAAAAACCTGTCGAAGAGAAGGATTTCAACTTGGTTGTCCTTATAATATGGAACAATCTACTGTACCGCAGACTCTTAAGGTGATACAAGAGTGTGAGATACACTTGTAGGTTGCACTCCACCTACAGCAATTATGCTCCTCAAACCCAAAAGCACTCCACCATAACAATACCCAACAATAGACATACAGCCGCATCCTGTAGATCCTTAGCTACAAAGCAGATAATGAAAGCCAGTACACTACCAATACTGCAGTCATAGGAGACTCCATTGTGAGATGTAGTGATGCCCCAGTCACCAGACTGAACAACAACAAGGCTAAAATCATAGGCAGTTGCCTGTCAGGACCCAGAATCTGTCAAGCAAGACATACACTCAAGTCACTGGACCATGTGTACCAGTATGGTTCATTCATAGTCCATGTGTGTGTAAATGACTTGAGACTTACCTCCCTAGACTATATGAAGAGAGACATTATGGAGGTTTTGGACCATGTGTCCAAGGCTGGTATGAGCCTAGCACTGAGCAGCATTGCACATTCAACAAGAATGATATCGCAAGATAAGCAGAAGATGATTGACTGTAATAATTGTCTTAACTTCTGCTGTCATTCTAAGGGGGACATTATTTGTCAGCATGGGACTATATAGTCAACAGACCATATTGCTTTGCCAAAGATGATCTGCACCTGCCTCTCCCTCTAGACTTTTGAATATTGACTAAAACATTGTCCTCCCCATAGTCCTTTTTTAGACTATGCCATACTGACAAACCCTCTAACATAGGAAAGTCAACCCAAGGGAATCTAATACTCTCTACAAGGTCTCCTTGTCATGGAGAATGCAAACATCTGTGCAATAACTAAGACATGGGTTAAAGCCACATAAAGTATCCTGGCAGTGCAAGGCTACAGTGCCTTCCAGTTTTTAAGTTCAGCTACTGCACAGGCAGGGGCAAACGTTGGAGGTGTATTCATCTACATCAATAGCAAACATACCTCAAGGTTCGTCAACCAGGATGATGTGCTTAAGTTTCTCCTAGCAAGTAATAGGTCACCCTATATGTCTCATGAATCCCACAGCTCATACTTAGATCTACTGGAGACAGTCGCCGTTCAAACCAATACCATATTTAGGGGCAACATAAACTATCCATCTACAAACTGGGAAAGCTGCATGACCACAAGCTTGCTAGCAGAGATTCCTGAGTTTTGTAAACAAAACCCCTAAACCAGATAGTCCATACAAAAATAGTGAACTTGGCACTCACAACTATGGTAGAATGCAGCAACCCCCATGTAGTGCCCTATGTCTTTTTCAATATAAAAATGAATTCTGTATCACTAGCAAATCCTATAAAAGTCAAGAATTAATCTAAGGATAATTTCCTATTATTAAGTGATAAACTGAAAAAATTTCCAGCCCCTCCAAACCTTGAGAACACACCAGCCTGTACAGAATTGTTCACAGAAACCCTCCACAATCATGTTAATAATTGCACATAAACAACTATGCCTACAAGAAATAAGCCCAGAAGAAAATCTAAAACCAATCCATCCTGGTGGAATCCAAACATTTATTTTATTTTATTTTATTTGACATCTGTTAACCGAGTTATTCTGACTGGACTAGAAGCTCTTTTTAGCAGTGGCCCGAGGAGAAAAGCTCCAATACAAAAAGAAAACATAAAACTAAGAAGTACTTACAAAGAAAAATACATAACCATGAAAACTCCAACAGTAGGGTGCCTACTATTGGTTACAATAAAGAAATTCTGCAGTAAAACAATACATAGTCTCATTTAGTTCCATATGTACAGAGGGTACAGATGCAATTTCCAGGTAGTGAATCAATCAGTTACAGTTACATTGTCATGTAGGCATAATTAAAGTGATATAAGTGGTACTTGTTTCATATTTAGGTAGAAACTGTCTGCAGGAAGCTAGATATATGATACAGGGGTATAGGAGATCGCTGATATAGTACTAACAGAGATGGAGGATGAGGAGAAGAACCGGTAGAGGTAGGTCAGGGTGGAGTGAGACAAGGACAAGACCATGTTCTGGCTGTATAATTTTTTTTACATTTTTTTTTTTAAACAGAAGGTACTAGTGGTACTAGAGGTTGCTCTTAGATCTAGGGGAAGATTCCAGATATTAGCAACAGAATGTCTATAAAGAAGTTTCCCAGTTTGTTTATTGGGCTTATAGACTTGCAAAAGATGTAGATCTACACTGCACAGACAACCTTTGGGATTGTAGGGAGAGATTAAAGTAGAGAGAGCGGGCAATGTGAGGGATTTATAAGAATAGAGTGAGTGAGCTGGAGTTGTGGGAATAGTAGTTGGTTACATGCTTCTAACCAGTGAAGATGTAGGGCATTGCAGTGGTGGGAGATTTGCAGCAAATATATCTATTTTATTGTAGGTAGATTCAAGTTTAGGCATGAGGTTGATTTGTAAGCTGTTGAGAATAGGTGTGGCGTAGAACAGAGTTGATATTAGAAACGCTTGTGCCAGAGTTTGTTTTGAGTTACTTGTGAGGTATTTTTTATTCCTATATGGTAGGCCTAGTTTTTGGTGTGTTTTTTGATGGATTGTAGGATGTGGATGTCAAACTTAAGTTGATCATCAATAACCACACCCAGGAGTTTGGTATGAGTTTCTGCTGAGATGGTAATGTTGTTGAGCAAAGAGACTGAGAAGGAGGATTTATAATGCTGTAGGGATTTTGGGAGAATGAGAAGTAGTTTTATTTTTTCTTTGAATAAAGTAGGAGTTTGTTTCTACTTAGCCATTTTTCAACAGATAGAAGTGAGTCTTGGGTAAGGGATAATAGGTGGGGGAGATTAACAAGATATGGTCGTAGAATCATCATCATACTGTATAAGAGAGGAGTGGGGGAAGGCAGAGTGAAGATTATTTGTAAAAATGTTAACGAGAAGGGGCCCTAGTATTGAACCCTGTGGTACTCCAGTATGGACAGGAAGGAAGGGGGAGGAGGCTGATAGCCACCTGACAGATGGAGCCTATTAGAAAGGTAGCTAGTGAACCAGAGTAAAGTGGATTGGGAGAGGCTAAGTTCTTTAAGTTTAGCTATAAGCAGATTGTGAGATACCATGTCAAAAGCTCTGGATAAATCTAGGAAGGGACTGAAAACTAGTTTGTTTTCATCACAAGCCTCGGCGATGGTCTGAGTGAAAGTTATGAGAGCGATGGCTGTGCTATGATGGGGACAAAAACCATGTTGTTTTGGGGTTAGGAGATTATTCTGCATGATGTGTTCAAGGATTTATTTGTGAACACATTTTTCCATAATCTTGGAGAGAGGAGATAGGATAGCAATGGGGCAGTAGTTGGAGGGGTCTGTAGAGTTTCCTCCTTTGTGGAGAGGAATGACATAGAATTTTTCCTTAGCTTGGGCAAAGTGTTGGTGAAGGAATTGGAGGCAATTTTGAGAAACTGTAGGAGTAAGTTGTCTGCAGAAGGGGAACATGATTTGAGTTTAGAGAGGAGAGATCTGATGTATACATTGGAGGTGGGTTTTAGCAAGAAGGTGGAGGTAGGTGAGGTTGAGTGGGTGTCATGAGAAGGTAGGTTTATAGACATATTTGTAATAAGATGTTTAATAGAGTCAATGAAGAATGAGTTTTTAGAAGAGTAGCAGTATCAAGGTCAGAGCTATTTGGATAGGGACTAAGTGTGGAGGGCTTGTCAGAATAAAGAATCTTGTTAATGTTGTTTCAAAATAGGTTAGAGTGGGAATGATTTAGCAGTTTCTGATAGCATTGTTTTTTGTCACTGTCAATGTGCTTTTTGGTATGAATCCTGAGTTATCTATAATTTATAGATGGGTTGGGAGATTAGTTATTTTCCATAGCCTCCAGGATCTGCCTCTTTGTAGCATAAGGTTACAGGTGGACTGTGTTAGCCATGGTGAAAAGTTTGATTTTAGTCAAATTTTTCTGATGGGGGCCAGAGAGTTTAGGATATTGATGAAGATTTTGTTAAATTTGTAGACAGTCTCATCTAAAGGTAGGTGAATCAAAAAAGACCAGTTAAAGGAGGAAAGTATATTATTGAAGGTAGTAGGGTTGAAATTAGATAGTTTGTGGCAGTCTTTATATTGTAGGAGTCTTTGAAGTCGAGGTGAATGTCTATGTACAAGGATGGGAAGATAGTCACTGAGAGAATCAGGAAGAGTACATGGATTGTGATAGAGGTTAGGGTTGGAAGTTAGCATCCAATCAATAATTGTGCCATTGTTGGTTTGTTTATTATATCTAGTGGGAGTAGAGATAAGTTGTGAAAACCTGCAAAGGTTAATGCAGGTATTGAGAGAGTTGGAGTTAAAAGTAGATCAGTCAATGTTAACATCACCATCACCATCACCCAGGATAATGGTCTCATAAGTGATGTTATCAGAGATCCAGGACAGAAATTGTTCTAAGATAGGAATGTTGTTTCCAGGAAGGATGTAAACTGCCTCAAGAACAACTTTTTTGTGATTGTTGAGTTTACAATTGACTATAAGGACCTCAGCAAGGTGAAAGGGGGGTGAGAATAGGGTAGAGTGAGAGTTTTTCTGAACGTGTATGGCTATACCACTCCTTTTTTTAGAGTGACAGTTGAGATGAAAAATATTATAGCCTGGAGAAGAATCTCTGAGTTGGAGATATGAGGTTGTAGCTACGTTTCAGAGAGTGCAAGAATGTCTGGGGTATACTGAGTGATCATGGAGAGAACTGGACCAACTTTATTTGATATACTTTGTTTATTATGAGAGATTATTGTGAGGATTTTGAGAGCATGGTGGTTAGTAGAGTTAGAGGAAGTAGTAGGGTGAGGGTGGTAGATAAAGTGGGAGAAGTAGGAGACATGTTGGGGCTATCTGTGGAATTGTGTAAGGGAATGTTGTTGTGAGGACAAGGGTTGAGGTGAATATCACCAAAACATAGTAAGTTAACTAGGATATTTAACTTGGAGATGGTAAGGGAAGTAAGGGAGGAACCAGGAAAGTACATAAACAGATTGTATAACAAAAGGAAAACTGTCATAGATACAATTAGGAAGTGAAAAGTCCATCAAGATCAAAGCTCTTTGATCAAGCTAAACAAACAATTCATCATCTTCTTTCAGCTGTTCCCGTTAGGGGTTGCCACAGCGGATCATCTGTTTCCATTTCTTCCTGTCCTCTGCATCATGCTCTTTCACACCAACTGCATGCATGCCCTCTCTCACCACATCCATAAACCTTATCTTAGGCCTTCCTCTTTTCCTCTTACTTGGCAGCTCCATCCTTAGCATCCTTTTCCCAATATACCCAGCATCCCTCCTCAGCACATGTCCAAACCAACGCAATCTCGCCTCTTTTGCTTTGTCTCCAAACTGTCTAACCTGAGCTGACCCTCTAATATACTGATTCCTAATCCTGTCCATCCTAGTCACACTCAGTGCAAATCTTAACATCTTTAACTCTGCCACATCCAGCTCTGATTCTTGCCTTTTTGTCAATGCCACCGTCTCCAACCCATATAACATAGCTGGTCTCACTACCCTCTTGTAGACCTTCCCTTTCACTCTTACTGGTACCCGTCTGTCACAAATCACTCCTGACACTCTGCTCTACCCATTCCACCCTGCCTGTACTCTCTTCTTCACCTCTCTTCCACACTCACCATTACTCTGAACTGTTGATCCCAAGTACTTAAACTCATCCACCTTTACCAGCTCTACTCCCTGCATCCTCACCATTCCGCTACCCTCCCTCTCATTTACAAACATATATTCTGTTTTAGCCTTGCTCTCCTTCATTCCTCTCCTCTCTAAAGCATATCTCCACCTCTCCAGGGTCTCCTCAACCTGGTCCCTACTCTCACTACATATCACAATGTCATCTACAAACATCATAGTCCACGGGGCCTCCTGTCTGATCTCATCTGTCAACCTGTCCATCACCACTGCAAATAAGAAAGGGCTCAGAGCTGATCCTTGATGTAATCCCACCTCCACCTTAAACGTATCTGTCACTCCCACCGCAGTCCTCACCAATGTCACACTACCCTCGCACATATCCTGTACCACTCTTACATACTTCTCTGCCACACTCAACTTCCTCATACAATACCACAACTTATCTCTAGGCACCCTGTCATATGCTTTCTCAAAGTCCACAAATACACAATGCAACTCCTTCTGACCTCTGTATTTCTTCAACAACACTCTCAGAGCAAACATTGCATCTGTAGTGCTCTTTCCTGGCATGAAACCATACTGCTGATCACTAATCATCACCTCCATTCTTAACCTAGCTTCCACTACTATTTCCCATAACTTCAAGCTGTGACTGATCAATTTTATCACTCTGTAGTTACTGCAGCTCTGCACATCACCCTTATTCTTAAAGATAGGTACCAAAACACTTTTTCTCCACTCCTCAGGCATCTTCTGACTTTCCACAAATCTCATTAAACAATCTGGTTAAAAATTCTACTGCCATTTCTCCTAAGCACCTCCATGCTTCCACTGGTATGTTATCTGTACCAACAGCCTTTCCATTCTTCATCCTCTTCATAGCTGTCTTTACTTCCTCCTTGCTAATCTGTTTCACTTCCTGATTCACTATCCCCACATCATCCAACCTTCTCTCTCTCTCATTCTCTTCATTCATCAGCCCTTCAAAGTACTCTTTCCATCTACTCAACACACTCTCTTCGCTTGTGAGTACGTTTCCCTCACAAACAATTAAGAGGGAAAATTACATATACCAAAGCTAATTTTGAGATAAATGTATCCTCCCAGGCCAAGGACAGCATTCTTTAATTATGTCCAAAACATCAAAGGCAGTGCACAACAGTGTGCAAAACTGTTAGTAAATGTAACCATGTTCACAGAGCCTGAAGGTATCTACTGGCTGCCAAAAGCAACTCCAGTCTTGCCCCCTCTCTCTCTCTCTCTCTCTCCTGAGCCTTTCCCCCAGGAAATACCATCAAATATAACCTCACAATGATCACCGGAGACCAGGTCTTTGAGGCAATCTCTAATGCCAAGAACACTGCATCAGTCTTCTCCAATAATATCCCATATATCTTATCAGTCTCATTTATTTTATTTATTTATTTATTTTTTGTGACCCGAATCCGACTACTAGTTCCACAGAGCCTGTTTTCAGCGGAGGCCCGGGGAGAAATGCTCCACATGCATGTCTTTGGAAATCCATGGAAAAATTATCATGGTTATTATTAATATCAGAGTAAGAAACCTTCAGATACTGGATCCAACACCATTTGGCTTCATCAAGGGAAGATCATGCCTATTCAGCCTGGTGGATTTCTTTGAAATGGTCACCAAGGCAATGGATGAGTGCAAAATAGTGCATACTGCCTTCTTTGATTTAACTAATGCATTTGATGCAACATCCCACTCAGGCATTGTAAACATATGCACAGTATTAGGCATAAACCTGTATGTTACAATCTGGATAGCCAGCTGGTTCTCAGGCAGGGCCCAGGAAGTTAGGCTAGGGGAGGTCACCTCTTCAAAAAAACTGGTCACTAGCACAGTCCATCAGTCTTTGGTGTGTCACATTTCATACGACATTTGTTTCTCAGTGCTGCACACCCACCCTCTTCCTCTTATTACTTTTTCTTTATATACAGAAATAATAAAGGCGAATGAGTTCTGTACAAATTATTGGAATAAGACTTACGAAAGGATGTACATTAGAAAATGAAACATAAGAAAAAAATGTACCTTAATACTTTGATACATCTTTGCTGGTAGAATACAATACAGGAAGTTAATTATGTTAAAGATGCTGTAACAAAGAACTTGGCAATATTTAAAGCTACTTAAAAAAACTCCGAGTGTGGAACAAAGAAAACAGAGCCAGCCACAATAACCATCACTATCAATTTATTAACAACCAACAATTTAAAAACTTCAGCCCGGGTTATAACATAGACTTCATCAGAAATATACAGAATTAAATCAAATCAAATAAAAAAACTCTCCAAAAAATTTCACTTGACAAACAAGACCCAATCACATAAAAACTTTATCCATCCTGCAAAATTCACTAAAATCACCCACAACATTTTAAAGAAACAGTATACAGTAATGAGTCCTGCACTGAATAACAATACATTACTAGATTGACAATAAATACTATATAAAAACATGTGTACATAATTCTTAATAAATAAAATTATACCTCATAGGAAAGGAGCTTTAAAGTGCCGGCAATGGAATCATTTTCATTTAAGCCAGGAAAAGTATAGGCATTTAGCCTAATCTGCCACTTCAATTCCTTGTTCTCAATTAAATCTTTCCATGGCCCCTATCTAGGATCTCATCTAACTTTATCAATTCCCATGAAGTCAAACTATGTTCAGGAAAGTTCATAATATATTTAGCAAGATAATTATTTATATTCAGCTTCCTGATATTGAGCATATGCTCATAGATATGATCCCTGTCTCCTCAATGCTTTACCCACATAAAAACACAAACATTGTAGGTATAAAACTAAATAAATAAGACCAAATGAACTGCAGTCAGAATTAAACATTGTTTTAACCAACAGATTGCTAACTTTGACTTAATTTTTAACCAAAATATATTTGCACTGGTTACAAAAGCAACATCTATAAGTTCTTGCTTTTTTATAGGTAAAGAGCACCATATCATTGTAAGGGGTCTATATTATATATTCAAAGTTTCAAAACTTTGAACCTCATATGTTCGACAACATATGAGTGAAGTTTGAAACATCAAAAATATAATAAAAAAAAAAAAAAAAAAAACTTACCTGAACGCTCTGAGCCCCCCTGCACCCTCCACCCCCCTACTTAAATATACCAACTCCAAGATCGCACTTCAGTGCAGAAAAGGGAAATTTTCCCATTCTGTGCCATACAGAGCCATTGCTTTTAACCTTCGAACTTTTTAAAGTTCGATCATATGGTGTCAACCATATGACATTTGAACTTTAAAAAGATTGAATAATTAATAGGGACCCCATTGTAACTAGATTTTAGGTACTGTTTAAATGTTTTTCCTTTTCTATAACTACACGTGGTACAGATCCTAGGCTATCTAAATATCCTTCAAAAGAGGAAAAAAGATTCCAGTTTTTTCTTAGAATCTCAAAAATATGAGCATGATCTGTGGTATAAGTAGCAACAAAAGAATAAGAAAAATCTTTTTCATCATTCAACTTACTTCTGAACCAGTCAAAATTCACCCCCTCTTAAAGTCTTAATAATGATTTATATTGACTCTCTTGTCTTTTCTTAGTAATCTCTCTTCTATTTTTTTTTAATCAAAGAGCAGGGATAACCATGGAATTCAAACATATCCACTCATACATGAACTTCAGAATAAAAAGTATCATCTTCCCATCACCATCCTAGTAAGATGTACATATTGCCCTTTAATTATACCCTTTAATTTGATGTTCTGGATGGTTACTGTTATAATGAAGAAGGCTGTTATAATATGTAGGTTTCCTATTGATATTACTTATCAATCTCCTGTTATGTACATCTTTAGAAATGTCAACATCCAAATAATTAATATGTGTATTTCTAAGAAAATAGGTGAATCTTAAAAAAAGACGTTGTACTGGTCAAGTATGCAATGAATAGTAAATAATGTTTCAGTGTGGTTCTTAGCTGGCTTATGAGTATATTTAAAGCTAGTGATATGGTAGCTAAAATTATGTGGGATACCCCTTATTTTGTCTATAAAACTGCAAGAAACAATAAAAATACTTTAGAGTCACATAAGAGAGGTTGGAAACCACCAATGGAGGAGAACCATGCATTTTTCATAGACAGTGTAAGTATATTTTAACTGATAATAGACATATTATTGGTAACAACAACAAATTAGTTATTACACCTAAACAAGGCAGCTATCATAATAGAGGAGTGGTTTATTTGGCCATCTGTTTATTTTTTTCAGCATATTATGTGGGAAAGACTGAAAGGTGCCTACATGAGAGAATTTCAGAACATAATTATGACATGAAAAACAAAAACAAAAAGATTACATTGTAGGAGTATTCTTTAGATTGTCATAATTTTAAAATGATCTCATTTTGTATTTTGGAAACAATTTTAATGGATGAGAGAGGAGGAGAATGGGAAAACAGACTTGAATACAAGGAGCATTTGTGGCAGTTCAAATTTAATGCTTCCCACTCTTCTGGACTGAATAACGATATTTCTGTTGCCCTTGTATTGAATTCAAGGGTGACCACATTGTAAATATATTAGTACAACACAAAACTGCTAGAATTTTTTGAATTAGACCATTTCCATTTTAATTTAAATTTTAATCATTTTTATTTACAGCTAGTGATTTTACATAGATTTAGTAAAATAAGTTTGTTTGGGATACAATATATTTTATATAATATCAATTAGCAATATGTATTTGAGTATGGTATCATTGTTTTAATAATAATATTATTAACTCATATGAATATTGTACACTGTACAACGATTAAGCATTTTTTACATTTTTTTTTTTTACAAATATTAGGAACCTGTCCCTTTAAGGACAGTTACTTGTCCAATTACCTCATTAACTTGCAGTCATGTATTAGTACTTATGAAAGGTTATAATCTCTTGTTAGTATTTATAAGAGGCTATTTTTTATGATTTATTTTTTCTGATGAAGTGCCTTATGAGTCTTTTGGGATGAAAGTGCTATACTACGTTTTAATTTTCTTCTATTAAAAGTGTGGACTATGAGTTATTACCTGCATTGTAAATGGTAATCTTGTGCAGTGAATGGTTGCTTCTTAGTCTGACACTCCTCAACCCTCATACTTTTTATATTTCACATGTTCAAAAGTGAGCATATTAAAATCACCTGAAGTGCTGTCACCAATTATCATTGTTCACACCTAACATATTGCTTTTTATATTATCTTTGATTTTTTTACACATAACCTACTAATATATGTTTATACATTGTACTATTACTGGACAAAGCCATGTAACCTTCTGTACTGCTGAATTAGAATTAGCTTCCCTTTCTCTTCCACTATTTTTTTTCATGCACTATGTTTTATTTTGTTATTTATGATCTTTCCATTTACTCTGACTAGATTATTATCACTTGTGGTGAGTTTGTCTTCTTTTAATCACCTGTATATTATAAATTATTATGGTCTGAAAAAACAACAAAGAAATATCATGGTATTCACAATAACAGTTTATGCGGACTATTTTGTTAAATACATTGCATCAATTATTGAGTGGTTGTTGCCAGAATGTCATATGTATAAAGGCAACTGACCAGAGCAAGACCTTACATAGTCACAAAACATTACAAAAACATTACAAAAAATGTACACAATTTACATTTTAGCAAATTTTTCATATAATTTTATTGGTATGTAAATTTTGTTCGATTTTTTTCTGAGTCAACCTTCCCCTTTACTTGAATTTAAATCATGCATGTTTTGACAGCTTGTTGAGCACTTATCTCTGAGTAACTTGTTTATATCATTTGCAATATGTGATCATTTGTTCTCACTTCTTATGTGAAAACTGCCCACACATGGTTCTGGCTTGCCTGGTCACCCAACACTTATCAATAAATGCCTCAATCAATCAATAACTTAATGCTGGCAACTAATGTGAGGACACTAGTATTTGTTAAGTCATTTAGCCTCAAAGCTCAAAAGTAACAATCATCTCAACTTACGTAGTTATGGCTCTCTACCTGGCTTTATTATTTCCAGGTAGTTAGTGGAACTTGCATACATACTTGGCAATAACATTTGGTTGATGTGCATCTAGACTGTAGCTAAAATTGTAAGAAATGGAAGCCAAAGTGACATTTTTCATAATCAAAATAGCTTAAAATACAACTTGTAGTCAAGTACAAATCAAGGAGAACATGGTTCCTAATACTCATTAGTCAAACTGAAATAATGCATGATTGCAGTAACTGAATGCATGTTAGTCACCTTGTGATGTTGATGCATGGGTGGTAGAAGTTGTGGTGTTGCCTGTGGTGGCCACAGCAGTTACAAACACACTGGAAACATTTGTGTGAGCAATATTGGAAACACCTGCAAAGAAATTATCAAGAACAGCTAGTTACTCAAAATGTATATTTTTGACATGTTATTTAAATACACATCTGACTTAAGAAGATATGTGTTGATTTCTTGAAGAACACAAACAAAATGGCTTGAAGGTAAAGGTATATCTTGCAGAGGATACCTCTGCTCTAGAACAGACTCCCCAACCACATAAGAAAGTTCACCCTTATCTATATTCAAGCACAAATTGGATGTGTGGATGGAAATACTTTAATTACAATCAATGCTGAATCTACAGCAATTTTAAAATACTAGTGACCTGCATAGTTGACCAAAACTGAATGGGATTCAAACGCCTGGAATCAAACAGCTGTAAAGATCTCAACTTCAACTAAATGTTTGCAATAATATACATCAAAGCATTTCATTGTTTCATATTGCAAAACTGTTCCTTTTTTTACTACAAAAAATGGGATGATAACTATTTTACAAAACATTCAAAATTTGTTTTGGAAAATAAAGCATGAGAGAAATACATATAGCCATAAATACTGTCATAGAGTTTCTCCAGATAAGTCTTTATCCAGAAAAAGTTATACTTTTTACTGCCTATTCTATATTTCGAACTTGCAGACTTGCCTTGTCTGTTTAGAAAAAAATGTAATGCACTCTTACTTTTCAAAATAAGTACACACTGTCAATTTTATCTAACCTCATCTGGAAGTATATTTTGAATAATCACCATGTACAGATTGCTAATGTATTTCCTAAATATTTACAGTACTGCTGACTGTCAAACATTAGAAGTATTCAATGTTTATAATGTTGAATCTGTAATCCAAGATACCAATACTGTTTCAAGCTCACCCTGTTTGTCTTCCATCGTATATACTTTAACTTTTATTGTGCTTTTTTTTACCCTTGTTGTCCCCTAAAACTAGCAAAATTGTCATTAACGATACCCACATTTTTAACAAAGCTACCTTACTTGTTTTATTAAAAGCAGTGTTGCAGTCAACTGGCATGGAAAGTCAGGGTAGTTTGTTACAAAAGAATGGCATAGAAGCTGAAATGTAAGGTGTACAAAACAGTGGTATGACCAGTACTACTGTATGGTACAAATATATGGACAGTGAAATCAAAGCAGTTGAGGAAGCTAGAGGTACTGGAGATGAAGTGCCTGAAATGGCTGATAGGGTGCATATTTTTAAACAGATGAAGAAACAATCACATCATGACAATACCAATTACAAGAAGGTCAAATACAGCAGATGACTGTGGTTCAGTCATATGTACAGGAAAGGAGACGATATGATGAAGAAGATATGGGAGTGACATGAAGAAGACAAGAGGAAATGAGGATGTCCAGCAAAGAAAAGGATAGACTGAGTGAGAGAAGACTTTAAACATTCAGGTGTGACTGTAAAAGAAGGTAGGAGATGGGTATTGAATCAAAAGAAGTGGTAACAGTTGATGTGAAATACCAATACAATGTAGAAAATAGGAAAAATGAGGTTGTTGATGATGGCTTTACTTATTTTATACTGTACTTGTTAAACATTGACTTTATGTTCTCACCTCACACATCTACTATAATAACTTTCCATGTCTGTATACATATTTTCAGGAGACCGGAGAACATAAAGAGCTTCTAGGGCAAAATTCATGGTTTTCCTCTCACTGATGTTTATGTGATTGCACCTGTCTTGCTTGGACCAAACTCCCTGGACTTTCATGCCCGTTGAAAAAAATTCTCCAAGTCGGGTCTGAAGCCTCTTTAGAGACCAGCTGAAGGGGAGAGCGTACTACAAAAGGAATACCTGGAATGACTGTTATCTGCCGATCTACCATCGAAGTGCTTTCTAAACAAAAGGCAAGAGAAGAATTGGGAAGGACTGAGGCTGGCAGTGATGCACCCAAATTAATGTGAGATACTACTCAATCGTCCACCTATGGAGTCTTGCAAAAGGAATATTTGGATTTTAGATGCAATGTACCCCAGAATTCTCAAAATATCTCCTGCTGAGGTAATTTCTAGATTTCAGAGGGAAAGAAAGAAGGTTATCAGAAATATCATGCTGGAAGTATCCAGGAGACCCCTAAAAGAACTAATATTTTGGTAAGGCTGATGGGTATATTTACTTAAATTCAGAGTGAAGCCTAGATGAAGCAAATACTTGATCACAAACTGGAAATCCTGTAAAGGGTTTGGACTGAAAAGGCCTGGCTCAAAAAATCATTCAAGTAAGGATAAATGTGTCAACCTTGGGGTCTGCAGAATGCAACTATAGGAGCTAGCAACTTTGTGAAATGCCTTGGTGGTGTAAATGGACAAAAATATGTGGGAGAGATGGGTATATGTCTCAGAGATTACCCTTTCTCTGGAACAGAGTCCCTATTCATGTGAAACAGAGCTCTAACCTTAGCCTATTCAAATACAGTCTGGACTAATGGATGGAAAATTCCAAATTCACCCCTGGCTTATTGCCAGTGGCCCTTATAGACAGATGCACCTAGTAGACACCCTATGGCACAGCGACATACCAAAGCCATTCTAGTCCATTGGGAAAATTGGGAAGTGAATGGCTAGGCTTAAAAAGGCTCTAGGGCTGTTAGCCTAGTAACCTAGGCTAAATGATAAAAAAACTTCTTCCTCCACCTCCAACACAAACACCTTAATAATCCACAAAAAATCTGGGCAGGCTTAAACAAGCTCCTGCACCCAGGCCAGGCAACCACCCCCACTCCAACAACTTGCAAACAACAGTGCCCTGTAAACATTGCTAACGCATTCAATAGTTTCTTCACAGAAACTATACAATCCCTGGCCACACAATTCAAACAAACAACCAGCCCACTCCACTACCCATGCCAGCAGAATACTACAACTACATCAGATCATCTATTTACCTTCGATCCAGTACCCATATCCTTTATAACATCTCGTCTTAAAAAACTAAAACCCACTAGGCTAGCAGCTGACCTTCTCCCAGCTGAGTTTCTGCAAAAAGCAGCTGAGGCCATTTCCTATCCCGTCTCCATAATCATAAACCGTACCTTGTCAGAAGCCTTCATCCCCTCCATATGGAAAATGTCCCACATTATTCCTCTCCATAAAGGTGGTAGCTCACTAGAGCTAACCAACTACAGACCTATAGCTATACTCTCACCCCTGGCCAAAATTATGGAAAAGTGTGTCCACAAACAACTGATGGGACACCTCTCCAAAAATAAAATTCTAGCCAACTCCCAACATGGCTTCAGGCCAAATCACAGTACCACATCAGCCCTACTATCCTTTTCTAATACCATCAATAACTTCAGAAACAATAATAAACTATCATCTGCTCTTTTCTTAGACCTCTCCAAGGCCTTTGATATGGTGAACCACATTCAACTCCTCCATACATTAAAAAAACTATCACTCAGCAATTCCACGCTGAAATGGTTCCAATCCTACCTGTCCAATAGGCAACAGGCTGTTCTATGGCAGGACAAATTATCTACATGCCTACCTGTTACACTTGGAGTTCCCCAAGGATCTATTCTTGGCCCTCTTCTCTTCACCATCTTTGTTAATGACCTGCCCACAATCACCCCCATGCCACATGCATTCAATATGCAGATGATTCGACTATCATCAGCACTGCCTCCAACCTGGCAGACCTCACTGCTTCAACCCAAGACACCTTCAACCTAATAGAAAAATGGTTCTCAAGTCGACAACTAGTTCTCAACCCCAACAAAACAAAACTACTTACTTTCTCACCCACTAACAAGACTCTCCCCCCTTCTCTATTACATCCTCCAATGGAATCACTATATCACCAGAAGCTCACAAAGCTATTAGGTGTTACCATTGATAACTCCCTTAAATTTGACACCCATTTCAATCTTACCATCAAAACCGTCAATAAAAAGCTTGGCTCTCTATAAAGTAAAACACTTTCTCACTCCTCACGCTAAAATTACAATTGCCAGCACACACCTACTATCAACTCTTTTCTATGCCTCCCCTTTTTACAAACCTAAACAAGACAACCCTTAACAAACTTGCTTCTTGTTACAATCACATAGCTAGATTTGCCACAAATTCCACCTTTAGAACGCACCACTGCACTAACTTGAAGCAACTAGGGTGGTTAAAGTTTTCCAGCCAACTCCATTTCAACCAACTCAAAACGGCTCACCAGATACTGTATCACCCAGAGAAAACACCAGCTCTGAAAAACATCATTCACCCCTGTATTAACCTGCAATCTTTACGCTCCTCCAATAAGATCTTAGCTCAAACTACCAAAGCCAATAATTCTGCTGGGGATTCTCTATTCTCAAACTTTGTAGGTAAAATGTGGAACTCCCTACCGACCATGCTCACCTCAGAGCCCTCACTCCTACAATTCAAAAAAAAGCTTAAACCCCATCTCAATACTCTCTGGCAATGTCCCTGTTCCAGACCTGATTAACCACTATCATTTACCCTTCTCTTACCTCACTATCCTTAACCGCTTTTTAACAAGGCGCCTCGCCTTTGTAACTGACCTATGTTTTTTTTTATATGCTGCTGTTGTTTTTTTTTTCCCAAGATGTGATGTATCTTTATATTGTATTTAGAACTCAATTATCTTCCTTTTTTTGCATTAACAATGTTCATATGTCTGTTATGTACCTGGAGCTTTTCTCCCCGGGCCTCCGCTGAAAATGGACATGTATCCAGTCGGACTCTCCCGGTTAACAAATGTAAAATAAATAAAATAAATAAATAACCTCTTATGATGGAGGATAAGTCAAGAACAGGTTTTTGTGTTCCTTCTTTTTCTGGAACCAGGAACATACTGTAATAAAACCTGTTTCCTTTTTCTGATGAAAAGGGATAGATTCTAACCCCTTAATGGAATGAGCCAAGTAAGAATGATTGGATCTGGTAGTGCTGGTTAGAGAGGATTTCCTGAAGTGGCTGGAAGGAACTCCAGTGAAGTCTGCACCCATTCTGTATGATATCAAGAACTCAAGTGCTTGGGGTTATTTCTCTCCAAAGTGGAAGACAATGATATGGTCTTCCTGAAAGATTGAGAGGGGGACTGACCAAGGTGCAGGAAAGGAGGTCAGGAGAGCAGGAGGAGGAAAGATGGTCAAGTTAGAGCTTTTGTCAGAAAACATACTTTGGACTCTTTAAAATTTGATTTAGATTTTTCCTGCTACTTTTTTCTTAGAAAATGACATTCTCTTCTGTTGTTTTTTTTTTTTTTTTTTGAGTTTTATGGTAAAAGGTAATAGAGTTGGAAGGGTAGTTCCTCTGAAAGCTAGGAATGCAGGAAAGAAAAAGCTGTTTAAAATCTTGTATTATTTTCATACATTCCTGTAATTCTTGAAAGATTTCAGCAAAATCTGGATGAAATACACTATCCTTGCCCAAACAAGCATCCAGACGTTAGATGTTAACATCAGTATCAATGTAAAGACCAAAGACAGGAGACAAACTCAGGAAAAACACCTAAGGAAAGATCCTGTAGCAGTTGTTCTGACAGAGGCATCAGCAACATCATAGCCACACTTACCAGCAGTACAGTGGCAAGGGTGGGGCTAGAGGGGAAACTGCCCCAGGTGCAACACAATCAGCCAATCTAAACCTCTAATGCTTTACCAGCTATTGCATCTGTGGTCAAACATGGCCAAACTGTTGTGATTTGAGTGTGGTCTGAACTAGCAATTTGCTACAGTTTAAAATTAACTTTTTTAAGGTTTTAACTAAAATTTGAGCATTGTAGCACTCTGTGTAGTCAGGATATAAAGTACAGGAACTGTCTGCAGCATTTGTAGCGAGATATTTGCTGTAGTTTATAAGAACTTTTTTTTTAAATTAAATCCTGTGTGCTGGTTCACATGTACCTAACAATTGTTACAGTTTATACCCTGCCTGCACAAAAGCACTGAAGTTTTAGTTATAAAAAGAGAGATTTCTTTGTACTTTTAAACTGTTGGAAACTGCTTGCTATAATGTAGCAAGCAGTTGTTACAGTTTAGATCACACACTTAGCACTAAAGTGGTCAGGATGACCACAAATGCAACAGTGGAGGGTTGGGGGTAGGACATAGAACTGGAACCTGAATGGTTGGGCTATAGAAGTGAGCTTTTCTTTCATCTTGAAGGCATGAGACACTGGTTCATGGTATCACAACCCAGTACTGATTGAGCCAGCCATGCTTTTGCTTAATAGGATATCTTGCAACTGGGGGAAAATGTTTTGCACATTCTGCAGAGTAGATTTAGTATCTGAATCAGGAATGTCCTATATATCCAGTCATGTCAGTCTGGTAATTAGCCGCACAGAAAGATAAGGTGGCAAAAGTACCCACTTTCTTTTTTATCTAGCCATGACCTTACTGTCTTTGTCATTTGCAAAGCATTAGAAGAAGGCACTAGAAGGTTTATCAGATTTTACTGAAACCTCTGCTGGATTAGAGGATGGATTTTTGTACAAATATTTAATAATGTCAGGTAGTTTATAAAACCCTCTCTGGTTTCTTAGGCACAAAAGGGTTGTGACTGAGGTGCCACAGAATCAGAGAAGAAAGTGTCCTCCAAAGGCTGTAAGACAGGAGGAATTTCAGAGGGATTTTGAAGTTCCATTGGTAATGTCATAGTACCTTTTTGATTTTGCATATCAGACTCTTGATTTTTTCCTCTGTTGAAGTGCTGCATCATTTTATAAGTGGCATCACCAAAACACAGTGGTTCATGTAAAGAGTCAGGAGGCAATGAATCTGCTGCTTCTGTGGTGGACTAATCTCAGAGAAGTAAACAAAATACTCATGTTCAGAATATGAAGATAAATTATCTTCAGCAGGTGTATCTGTGTTTCATTTTTGAGGTGTATAAAGCAGACTGAGGACTAAGAAATTGAGGAGGTTGCAGAGAAGTAAGGGATTTAAAAATGACCTGAGAGAATTTGATCTACTCCTGTTGTGGAGTCCTAGCAGTAGGGATGACAGAATAGGATATGTGCTTTGCCTTTAGGTTTCTCTTCTTTGTTGTATCCACAGAAATAATTTGAGGACGAACCGACTCCTGATGTACCCCCATAAGAATCCCCAGTGCATTTTCGCACCCTAGGATCTGTGGAACCTCTGGGTCTCTTGGAGATAACCATCTTTGGTTCTCCCTTCATGGGCTCATCTGCTGTATGATCAGTTAGTAAAGACATGTTAGAACCCTGCTCCTTGTCAGCGTCCTGAGGGATGCCATCAGTGGGAACAGGAGCAGTAGTTGAGCCAATTGTGGACTAATCATGCACCTCAACAGATTCATCTGACTTTCACTGATTGAAAAAATGGATAGCAAGTATATATCTTTCAGCTTTTTTAATCTCTTTCATGGCTGCTGAGGAACATCGGAGACCATCAACTCAGTGGCCAGTCTATCTTGCACTAAAACATTCAATCGTTTATCTTCAATACAAGATAAGAAAGGCTAAATTACTTCTAATAGTTTCAGGTAAAAAAATGGCAAGTTTTACAAGCTTTATAATTACATTCATGTGCTAGATAGAGTAAACACTCCTAAGGCAACATTCATATTTGAAATAATAGCAATTTTTCACAGAAAAACAAAGAAAAGAGGAAGGGACCCCCAAAAGAGTACTTAGCTGACCACAACAAATATGTCTGGAACAGAGTATATGGCTGACAGACCATGACAGACAGCAGACCATGACAGACAGAAGTAGTCTTCCTTCATGGACTTGTGGCAAGAAAATTTTGAGGAATGTGATATGCTTCATCCATTGTGTACCAGTATGTAGTCTTGTGTATATATCATAGTTCAGACATACAGGGCTAGAAAGAGATACATACATTTTTGTAAACTGGCCAGACATATGGTATCCTTGACAGGATACATCCCATTAGTAAGCAATATTGTAACAGCGATCTCCAACAAGTTTGCAAGTACTGTATGTTCAGAAGAATAAACATAACGTTGAATAAAATATTAAGCCCAAGCATAACTTAAAATGAAAAAGGTGTGTGATAGAAAATCCAGTAAGAGATAAAATATAATGCTTAGTTCACTGGCAATTATGGCTATGAAATAAATAATCATACCTTTACTTATAGTATACATCTGTACATATCCAGCAGCTTGAAGCTGTGCAATGAAAATTGTATGAAACTAAGACAACAACTGCATGTAAAGAAAAAGCTGACACTTAACAAAAATAAATATTTGATCACAGAGCAAACATTATTATAAATGTATGTTTTTTACAGATTTCTCTAAACAACAAACTGAAATGGAGCCTTATGAAGTTACATAAAAAATGACTAAACTTTAAAACTCAACATCCTTAGTACAACTGAATTAGCATTTAAATATTCAGCTACCCTTTAAAGTGCATGTAAAAAAGGAATCACTCACAGATCAAGTTTGTATGTTGACTGTGTGTGCTGAGGCCAGTCTATTAGCCCAAGACAAATATTCATAGGATCATTCAAAGTTACTAGGCTAATGACCCTAGGGCCCTAGCCAAGTTCTGCCCTTGTTTCCACAATCAGCAACTATTGCCCCTGTCCAAGAGAAACAGGTGGAGCCCCCAAGGTGAAATTATGGCTACCCATCCATTCGCCCAGACTGCACTTGAAGAGAGCCAAAGAGGTGCTCTGCTTGACATGAATTGGGAGTCTGTTCCACAGGTGTGGTAAACTCTGGGAGACAAATCTGTCCCTCCAGCATATTCTATTAATGTCACATGCTAGGTTAACGTCTTTAGAGTGCATAACCCATTAGCCATTGGACTTACAGATATGCAACATTTACAATAAAGCAGAGTAACAGATTGCCTTATGTGCAAGGAAGAGACTGCCTCTGAGTAGTCTGCATGAAATAGGGTGAAGTGACAGTGATTTCAGCTGATCCACACAGGACAGATGCAGAAGACCTTGAATTCTCCTTGTGAGGAACACCTTGTGAGGTGCCTGGAAAGGTACATCCCAAAAGGGGGTGTTGTACTCAGTTATTGGCCTGATAAGGGAAGAGTACAAGAAGATTATAACTTCTTTTTTCTGGAGGCAATGCCCTTACTTATGAGATGAGTAATATAGAATTACTTCTTACCACTGTGGAGACATGGTGATCAAAGGTAAAGTTGTTTTCATCCTGTGTGATTAGGTTTCTCACCACTGAGTGTGTAAATAGGGTGTTCCTACTGATGTGGTAGTTAGCTTGAACTTTGCGCTTACTGAAAGTGATAATGATGCATTTTTTTTGCACTGACTTTAAGGCAGTGCCTTTGGCACCAATCATTTTTTTGTGCAAGACCCTCTTGTACAATGTTGACATCCTTTGGGGATTCTATGATCGCTCCCAGTTTGCATTTGTCAGCAAACTTTGTCAGCTACAGACCTTTAGTTTTTGCTTGTACTTCAGAGAAATAAATTCGCAACAGTAGAGGTCCCAGGACTGATCCCTGTGGAACACCACTGTTTACGAGTCTGCTGTTAGAGGTGGATTCCCCTATTTTGACTGTATGAGTTCTATCAGTGAGCCAGTTAGCGACCCAATTACAATATAAGAGTTGATACCTAGCTGGCTGAGTTTGTCAATAATGCCTGAATGGGGAATAGTGTCAAAAACACGGTCAAGTCCAAGAAGGCTGTATGCACAGTTTTCCCCTTGTCCAGCACTATGGTGACGGTCTCAAAGAAGTCCACTAGGTTTAACACATATGATCTCTATTTGACAAATCCAGACTGGGTATACATATATATATATATATATATATATATATATATATATATATATATATATATATATATATAAATATCTTTGTTGATACGGTCCATGATGATTTGCTCTATAGCCTTGCAATTAAGTCTACTCAGGATAATAGGTCTATAGTTCCCAGGGTCAGTGGAAGCACCAACTTTGTGCAAGGGGATAACAGTGGCCATCTTCCATTATAGGACAAAGCCGGTGATTAGACTATGATTGAAAAGAGTGCCCAATAATGTTGCTATTTCTTGTTAGGTCACAGCCTGTCCCACATAGATGCTGTGTCTTTGGCCTTAAAAAGGGCATTTATGACCTGCTCTCTAGAATTACAAGGTGGGGAAAAGGTGGAAGGAATGTCATGGGGTATGTGTGGTGGGGATAGGGGAGTGAAGTTTTCACAGAACCTGTCAGCTAACAGGTTTGCTATGTCCACAGGCTCAATGTATGTGGTATCATTAACTACCAGTCTGGCGCAAATCTGGGTCTTACCTTTAAGGCTATGAATGTAACTATAGAATACCTTACAGCTGCCCTTAGTTGAGGACACTAATTTGGAATCATAGTTTGCTTTGGAGGACTTCATAAGAAGTCTTGTTTGCATGTTTAAGCTGAGAAGGGAAAGTTTCCAGTTTAGGGCATGCTCCCTCTTACTTTTCAACAACAATTTCTTCCTCTTATTGTAAAGCCTGTTAATGGCAATTGTTCATCAGACAGGTTTGCTCTTCGTTGAAGAGCTTGTTTTGGTCCTATCAGGTATGACTGCTTCAATGCAGTTATACAGATGTTTGTAAAAAGCATTGCTGTAGAACTCAGTATAGTTGCCAGTTCCATCTGAGGGGGAAGGTGCAGTGAAGCTATTTATACAATCCTTTAGAAGGATTTAATCTGCTTTGGAAAAGTTTATAGTTTAGTTGCTGCTGGTGGGTCCGGTGGGATAGTTACTTCAAACGGGGGTACTATAGCAGTCTCCCATACTGGTAAGCACCAGATCCAAGATTTTGACAACCCTAGTTGGGGGGGGGGGGCACCAGCTGGTCTAGGGTGTTGGAGTTAATGAACTCGAGGAACCTTTGTGCAAGGAGTATGATCAGGAGTAATTTACCCAGTCAATGGATGGATAATTAAAATCACCCAGAATCATGGTGTTTGGATGTTCTTTGATGGATTCCAGTAGATACAAGTAGGCAGAGTGGGTGTCTTGATTCATGGAGGGGGGTCCTGAATTTGGCAATGACTTGAATAGGTGTTCTACCAACAGTTAGTTGCAGGGAATCATACTGTTTAACCAATCTGCAGGTGTATTTATCTTTAATGAATATTGATACACTACCTCCTGTAGTTTTCACACCTTCTGTTTGTGGTCTGAATGTGTGGTAGGAGGTGTAACCCGGTATGGTTGAACCAGGTCTCCATGACTACAAAGATGTCACCATCTTCCAAGGTGAGGACTACTTCCAGTGAGTGCAGTTTCATGCTAAGACTCCTAGCATTTAGCAACATAACCTTGAGGTTGTTCTTTGATGAAATTGTTACAGGGAATTTTGTCCTTGTGACATTGCCTCAGAAAGGTACTATGGGGGTGGCAACAGCCTTTGCCAGTAGCCACAATCCCAGGGGTGACAGATGCAGACTATCTCTGGCAAAGCATTGATCATGTCAAACCAAGCTGACAGAAACTGGATTCCTTTAGAATGATACCAGAAACTAAGGCAATTATTAAAGTCAATGTTTTTTTGTTTATATTGTGGTATCATCCTAGGCGAGGGAAATATGCTGCTCAAGGCTAGGGACATACCTGCCTGTGAGAGACTTGAGTACCTGTGTGATTTGATGAAACCTGGCACCAGAAAGACAGCCGACCATGACTACCCTTGTTCAGCCTGGTGAGGGGCACATATGTGGTTCTCACTATACAATCTCCTATGAATAAGATGTTTGGATTGGATGTGCATTGCTTATGGGCTTTGATGGTAAGACACATGTGCTTGTGCTATTATGAGCAGTATGTGTTTTGGGTGTTATTGTTAATTTAGTATGTATGGGTATTGGAGGTAGCGTTGTCGCCTCACAGTAAAACGTTGTCCTGTTTGACTCTCAGCTAGAGCGTCTTCTGTGTGGAGACATGCGTGAATGGGCGTACCTTTGTTGAAGGTTGTGCATCAGGGCCGGCAACTCGACACATAAAAATCTACTGCCAATCATTAGTGGACCAGAGTTCCACTGTGGCGACCCCTAACCGGGAAAAGCCAAAAGACACAACATGTGAATTGGAGGTCTCTGGTGTTTAGGTAGATTTTTTTTACTACTTCTGCATATGTTGGGCTGTGTGTATGCAGTGTGCCATGAGTACGAGTTGTGGTAGGTGGGCTGAGAACACACTCTGTATTGCAATCTATTGCGAGAGAGAGCTGTGACTATGATTCCAGATTCATAATGTAGGTAATGTAGGTATCTGTAAGAAATGATACAGGAATTATTTAGAAGTCAAGAGTTGTCAGTGTACATGTGGCAGCAGCTACACTGTCTCAGTAGACCCATGTCAACCAGGCTGACAGGAGAAAAGGAAGGAAACTGACAGCTCATGGTCCTAAAATAATCTCCTAAAATAATCCTGGTCTGGCTATAACAGCTGAATAGGGAATACAGCAGGGGAAGGTAATTAGTAGGTTTAGGCACAAAGCTCGGGTTTAGGTAATATCTGTGAGGCTGGAAAGCAGTTATCTGTAACCAGTAATCCCTTTGCGCAGTAGTGCACGATGCTGTGCGATACACAAACAGCTGCAAACAAGCACAAACTGGCTCAAACACAGATTTTTTTTAAAGCACAAAAACATGAAACAGTTAAAGTTCAAATAATGTAAACAAAACATCGTAAACAGAAACTTGCAACAGTAACTCTAGCTAGATTAGTCCAAACTGTACCTTCCTGCCATGAGGGCACAGGAGCTTCCTATCAAGACAAAAGATTAACTGTTTTACCAGCTCCAAAGGTCATAAACAGGACTAGAGTTCAGTAAATATTTCTAGAAATTTCATTCAGAAAGAAAAAGATATTGCAATAATAAATATTTCCTGAAATTTCATTCAGAAAGGAAAATATATTGCAATAATAGTTATTCAATGTATAGGAAAAAGAGAAATATTTCTATTAGAAGACACATATAATGAACACTTGAAGAACCACAGCATGCTGTAGAATAAATGGTTAAAATGTAAAGTGTGTATTATTCTGGAAAGTTTATGAATAAATCATTCAGTCAAATATTGTGTGATATCCCTGCAGTAAACGTCATTGTGAATAAAATGTTAGGAGAAATATGATCTCAGTATGGAACCTGGGAGATGGAATTTTGTTATAGTGACCATACCTTGAAAATTTTCTCTTACAGATTTTCTGCTATGGCAAGTATACTTTCTCACAATTATGCTGTCTTATTTAAAAATCATTACTGTAACACTAGATCATAACATATGGGTAGTTCCTCAAGCAATGCTATCATCATCTGGGAGGTGGAATATGAATTTAGTTTAATTAGTAAATGACTTTTCTAATGCTTTCAGCATGAAGTTGTATAAAATGTTCACTGTATACTGTAATGTAATATGACATAGTATACTTAAATGTGCATAACAAGAAAAAGATGGTTCTGGTCACACAAATTAGTAGGATAGGCAAATAAAATAGTACTAGAAATATTCACCATTCAACCCAATACCATATTAATGGATGAATTAAACTACCCCTGTATAAACTGGGAGTCAAGCATGACCCAAAACTTGCTAGCCCAAAGATTCCTTGGCTTTGTAAAGACAAAAGAACTGGACCAAATAGTCCATGCACCCACAAAAGATGCAGCATACTGAATCTGGTACTCACAAATATTGCAGAATGCTGCCCCCTCCCCCGTGTAGTGTCCTCTCTGGTAAGGACAGACAATACAGTTGTCAACTTTAATATAATATTAATTCTGTATTGTGATGCCCCTGCACTGGCCCAGTAATCAAGGAGCCTCAATCCTCACCTCTGGCAACAGTGAGGGATGCAGATAATGGGAGGATGACAAGTACGCACACAGTAAAGAACAATTTCCCTTAAGAGCACACAGAGATCACAGTCAGTCTGGGGCTGGTTTCTCCTTCTTTCTGCAGATCCACAATAAGGCTCCCCACTGCCACAGCTATAGACTTGAGTCCTTAGCCAGGGTTCCAAGCTATGTCCTCCCAACACTCTCTCTGTCCAACCAGTGCTTCATGTCCCTGCCCAAGTAGGTGACATGCACACACACTTTGAGATTTGATTTATACACAAACACACACCTGGGAAAGGCTGGCACAGGTTTACTAGCTATGCTACCTTCTGCCCAGACCATAAGGTAGTTATCACTGCCACCAGAACCCATTACCAGCTATTTTAAGGCTTTTCCCAAAGCGGGACCAATCATACTGTGTAATGTTATCATTATCCAAATGGTAAGTGTGCCAAGAGCAAGGCTATTTAGGAGTAGTCTGTACAGTGTCACCAAATACATATGCAAGTACTCTAAGATCTTAAATATGTGTCACAAATATCAGCCATAAATACAGATTTAAATATATTATTTAAATATATTTAATAATAAATAATAAAAGAACAAGACCATACTCAATCAACACAGTTACTTTAGAGTTCAGATTCAGAGGAAATATTTTAAAACAACATTGCAGGACAGTCTTAAATAAATACAGAAAACATTTAAACTAATTGTTACTATATTCCTATCTAAATTTAAAATAAATTACTTTTCCCTGGTTACTTACTATTAGCAAGGCAAGTGCAGATATTGATGAAAATGAGTGGATGTTGTCATATCCAAACACAAATATAAAATGCCCTCTCTCTCTCTCTCTCTCTGGCAGAGTTTTTAAATTACTATCACATATTACTGCTGGGTTAGCCTGGATGACATCGCTCTTTGCCACCTGACTTTAGTTCCTAGGCTAAAACAGAAACTAATAGAATTTTAGTGCCACCTGACTTTAGTTCCTAGGCTAAAACAGAAACTAATAGAATTTTAGCATCTCTGTGTGAGAAATACATCTCTCTCAGATCTTTGCTCAGAACTGGAAGTCATAAAATAATAAAATGCTTTTACATTTGAAGCCTAGTAATTATTTCTGTTTCACGACACTACAAAAACTTCTAGCTCTAGACATCCTGATCCTTGCTGCATTAAGTAACGTTTTATAGCACACCGTAAAGCATTTAATTTCAACTTATTTTCTTGAAGTTTTGTAAGTTAATCTTTTATGTTCCAGCAAGGTATGTTGTGGTTACATTCTTGAAGCTCAGTACATAACATACAGTTCTGTATAAATCATATCAATATTCACAAATGACATAGTACAATTTTGTATAAATCATATCAATATTCACAAATGACACAGAAATATTTACAAATTTTCAGATAGCTGAGCTGGCAGCGTCAAATGTATCACCAGCAAAACCTGTAACAGTGAAGAATTCTTCTAAGGCTAGCTTCCTATTATTAAGTGATAACCTGAAAAAAATGTCCAGCCCCTTGAAACCTATACAACACACGAGCCTGTATGGAACTGTTCACAGAAACCCTACATAATCACATTAATTGTTACATATAGGAAACTATGCCTAAAAGAAATAAGCCCCAAACAAAATCTACAAACAAACCATGCTGATGGAACCAAACATAAACAGGCTGTGCAACAAAACAAAAACAATAATAGTTCAAATTAGGAAGTACAGCATCCATCAAGATAAAAACTCTCTGATCAAGCTAAACAAACAATTAAGAGAGCACATTGAGTATACCAAAGCTAATTTTGAGTTAAAAATATCCTCTCAGGTCAAGGACAGCCATAAGGCATTATTTAGTTATGTTCAAATCTTCAAAGACAGTACACAACAGTGTGTAGAACTGGTAGTAAATGGAACCATGTTCATGGAACCTGACGATATCTGCTGGCTGACAAAAGCAGCTGCAGTCTTACCTCCTCCCTGTCCTGTGGCTGTCCCCAGGAAATACCATCAAATAAAACCCAACCATGATCACTAGGGAACAAGTTCTAGAGGCACTTTCTAAGGCCAAGGACACTGCAACAATCTTCCCCAATAATATCCCAGAATGCCTTCTAAATTACCTGAAACATAACCTGCCACAGCCACTGCAGTCAGTATTTAACCATAGCCTCCATACAGGCTTTGTGCCATGTGAATAGATGGCTACAACAGTTATCCCTATGCACAATACTGGTCCATCTATGGACCATATTAACTACAGACCCATAAATCCGACCACTCTCATGGCAAAGCCACAGAAAGAATTATCTTGGATATTATTAATTCCAGGGTAGGAAACCTTCAGATACTGCCTCAAACCAAGTTTAGCTTCATCAAGGGCAGATCATGTCTACTTAGCCTGGTGGACTTTTTTGAAATGGTCCCCATGCAAACATACTGGATCCAACCAAGCTTGGCTTCATCAGGGGAGATCATGCCTACTTAGCCTGGTGGACTTCTCTGAAATGGTCACCAAGGAAAGGATGAGTGCAAAATGGTGCATATTGCCTTCTTTGACCTGGTTAATGCATTTGATACAGCACCTCACTCAGGCATTGTAAACATACTGATAGAATTAGGCATAATCCTGTATGTTACACTCTGGACAGCCAACTGGTTCTCAGATAAGACCCAGGAAGTTAGGATAGGGGAAGTCATCTCCTCAATGAAGGTGGCCACTAGCAGAGTCCCTCCAGGCTTTGTGCTGTTTCCCTTCTTTTTTTGTCATTTACATCTCAGATGTTAAGGCCAATGTTAAAGCACACTGGCTGACCAAGACTGCTAATGATTTCTACATTGGAGAAGGTACAGAATACCCCCAGGACACCAACAACCTAGTAGAAGGGCAAATATAGAGAATCAACTGGTGTCAAAGCCATTGCTTAGAAGTCAGTGCCAAAAATATAATAGTACCCTTTGGAAAGTCAGCCAACTTACTAGGAGGCTACCTCATTGATAACACAGCCTTAAGAGTAGACCCAGCAGTCATGGATTTGTGGAAGTATGTAGACAGTAACCTGGCTTTTGACCAATATGTATCTAATGCAGCAAGGGTGTTGCTCAATTTATAAACAAGGTCATGGCATTTAGATCCAAGGAGGTCATTGTAGAACTGTATTTGACCATCAGTTCCATTATTGAAAATAGCATCCCATTTGGTATGTACCTGACCAGGTACATGCAGCATATGGAACTTCCACAAAGGTTCCTCACAAAAAGAATACACAGCATAGCAACATCTTCTATACAGGCCACTTCGAAGATATATCTCTATACTATGTTTCCCACAGACTGCTGAGAGGCAATCTATGCCTGTTATACAAGGCGTCCTTGGATCCTGCTCTGATGGCCCTTTTGTATGCCCATAAAACCAAAAACATTAGAACTACTTGATTCAGGGACTTATACCTTGTTGGCAACATAAACAGGACATGTTGGAGGGACAAGTATGTGTCTCAGAGAGTTCCCCTCTTCTGGAACAGGCTTCCCATCAATATGAAACAGAGGTCTTCCCTTACCATTTGCAAGCATAACTTGGACCAGTGGATTGGAAATCAGAAATAAGCCTTTTGTCTCACACCTTAATCTCTAATGGACAGAGACTACCTGTAACACATGCTGTAGCTCACATATACCCCTTAAATATCCTCTAAAACACAAGTAATTGTGGGATACATTTGGAATGAATGGCTCGCTTATGTGGTCATTTGCCTTACACATACCTATAAACCAGTCTACCTTTTGACTAATCTGGATATGTTTGTATCTTTTTATTTTTTTGTACATTGTAAAAATACACTGTGGACAATGCAAGCAATAACTCACAGACCACAGTTTTAATAGATGAAAAATGAAATGTAATTTAGCTCTTTTGTTCCACAAAATTGACAAGGGACTCCATCAGAAAAAAAAGCTATCTGTATGAGTTAATAATATTGCAGTTGAAACTACCACACTCAAATTCATACTTCTGATTGATATTTTATAAAATCAATCACATCACAAAAAGCTGTTTTACTAAATCTATGCAATATAATTCATTTTAAATAAAAATATGATTAAACTTTAAATTAAATGAAAATGGTCTAATACAGGGAACACAACCATAACAATTCTAGCTAGCAGTTTTGTGTTGTACTAATAATGTGTTGACAAGTAGCTGCGGTGGCGCAGCGGTAGTGTTGTCGCCTCACAGCAAGAGGTTCTCTCGTTCTATTCCTGGCTGGAGCGCCTTCTGTGTGGAGTCTGCATGTCCTCCTCGTGGTTGAGTGGCCTTCGAAAGACATGGGTGAATGGGTGTGCCTTCATTGAAGGTTGGGCATCAAGCTGGCACCTTGGCACCGTAAAAATCTACTGCCAATCATTAGTGGACTGGAGTTCTGCTGTGGTGACCCCTAACTGGGAAAAGCCAAAAGAAGAGCTAATAATGTGTTGACAATTTGGCTGCTGTTAACTTCAAGACAGGAGCAACAGAAATATTTTCATTCAATCCAGAATAGTTGGAAGCATTAAGTTTGCCATTCCACAGTAACTCCTTGTATTCAAGTCTGTATTCCCATGCTCCTCCTCACCAATATACCAAAACTGTTTACAAAATACAAAATGAGAACATTTTAAAATTATGGCAATTTAAGGAATACTTATACAAAGCTTTATTTTGTTTTTGTTTTCATGTCATATTATGTTCATACATTCTCTTACACAGGCAACTTTCATGCTTTCCTACATAATATGCTGAAAAAAATTAACAAATGGCCAAATAAACCACCCCTCTACTGTGACAGTTGCCTTGTTTAGGTGTAATAACTGATTTGTTGTTGTTACCTATAATATGGCTTTTACCAGTTAAAATACACTTACACAGTCTGCAAAAAAATAATGTATCTCTGTGTTCTCTCCCTTGGTAGTTTTCATCCTCTATCACTTGACTCGAAAGTATTTTAATGCTTCTTGCAGTTTTATAGACAAAACATGGGTTACCTCATGAATTTTGGCTACCATACCACTAGCTTTAAATATAGCCCAGTTCTTTGTTGCAATATCTTTAACATACTTAACTTCTTGTGTTGTATTCTCCACCAAAGCTGTATCAAAGTAATTAGGTACATTTTTTCTTTTGTTTCCTCTTTTAATGTACATTTCTTAACTCCTATTCCAGCAAGCGGTACAAAACTAATTTGCCTTTGTTATTTCTGTATCTAAATAGCTTGTTTTCTCAAGGTTGCAACAATAAAATGTCAGCAATGGCATTTCCAGGTCAAAAAAGGAAAAAAAAGAGGAAGACAGTGGGGTTACATCACTAAGAAACAAATGTATAAACAAATCTGACACACCAACGACTATGCAAAAAGAAAACAAGTTTACACAAAATGGGTTTCACATATTCAGTTTTAATCATCTTGAGATTACACCAGAATTGTTCTCCTTGTTTGAAAAAATGTTTTACTTTTCTAGCCAGAAGCATGTACTATAGGATTCAGACTTTTGAAATTGCTTGTATGACAGTTATACAAGGTGGAAGCCATACTTTAACCACATAAACAGGTCAGCCTTAATAGGGAAGAGACTTCCTTTTACAAAACAGGAAGACAAAACATTTAGAGTCATGAAACCTGACAAAGGAGGAGGAAGCTGTATATTTGACTCTATTGACCATTTCAGTGTCATGTTCCAATTCTTGTGTGATGAACAGAGTTATGATGAAGTGTTACAGAGATTAACATTAATTTTAGGAAACTGGATCTATTGTTATAAGATTGGCTAACACAAGGATTGATTGATATAAACACTGCAAAATTCTTGCATAACCCCTGCCCACTTATTCCTTTGATTTTTGGTATACAAAAGAACCATAAAAACTGGGATAATCTACCTTTTAAACCTATAGTTGCTGTCCAGAGCAATAAAATGTATACATTAGCAATATACATAGATTATGAAAAGCGACTTTCTTTACTACCAGACACTTGCTGAAAGATACTTGGGATTTTCTGGGGAAACACAAAAAAGGACTACCTGTAGATTTTGTTTTTTTTTTTTTACCATAGACGTCATTGATCTTTTACATGTATTCTACTAAGACAGGGAATTGATTTTTTTCCATGAGGCCCTAGTGGACTTAAGTTTCCTTTTCAATAAAAATATTATTACAATTGTGGAATGTACCAAAGTTATATTAGAAAATAATTTCATTTATTTTGAGGGGGGGAATGTAAACAGGTCAAAGTCATTGCTATGGTGGTAGCACATGCCCCCATTTTTGTAAAATTGGTTCTGTAAACATGGGAAAAGAAATTTAGATTAAAATCCAAATTCTCCCTTTATTGGTTTGTATATCTGAGATACCTAGATGGCATATTTATTTTCTTCCAATATCATTATTTGGATTTTCATAAAGAAATATCAAAACCTTCTTCAACATGTACTGAGCATTAATACATAAAATGCTTTGTTTATAACACACTGGAGAATTAACAGAGAAAGAAAATTAAATAACATAGTGACTGTCAACTGAGTGACACGTGCCATAACATGAGTTCAATTAATACAAAGACAACAGTACATAACAGTATGGTCTCAGCGATAAAAATGAGAGAAAAAAACAAGACTTTATTAATATATCTTCTCTTTGTTAACTTGGCTTAACATGTAGATGTGACTAGTTAAAATTTATTGGAGAATGTGTTCAAAAACTGTTCTTATTACACACAGTTCCAAACTGTGCGTAATAAGAGCATTTAATTTGGTTGCTAACTATCAATTTATGAGCCATTATATATTTAATGACCATATGTTTAAAGCCTTCCCATGATACATTTGGGTATACTTTAATTAAATGAAAGCGGAATCCGTCGAATACGAATCCATCAACACATAAACAGCGAAACATGGAAACGTCAAATGCACTAAATAGCGAAATGGGAAATGTCGAATTGTCATAGTTGGCCCGTCTGCTGTATAGCTCCGTAAGGTCAGTGTGTGATAGTTACGGACCTTAGGGTTAGGGTGAGGGTTAAGGTAAGTGCATAGATAGGTAATGTATGTAAGGTTTAGTGTAAGGTTTTGTTACGTCTATGTGTGTGGAATATTTACTTTGTGTGGGTATAGTTCTGTAGGGTAAGTGTGCAGTAGTTACAGACTTTAGGGTTAGGGAGGGTTTAAGGGTAGTGCACAGATAGTTGTGTATGTGGGGCTTAGTGTAGGGTTACAAGAGGGGGTTTGGTGCTTTAATTTTGGGTTAGTAGTAGGGTTTTGTTAGTGTATATATGTGTTTTTGTTGTTGTGTTTGCTTAGGTAGTATGTTACGGGTAGTGGGGTTGGCCGACTACTGCGGTTTTGATGTTTAAATTTAGTGGTTTTGCATGTTTGACGTTATCGCATTGCGCTGTTTATGTGACGATGGATTTGTATTTGACTGATTCCGCTTTCATTTAATTAAAGTAGACCCATCCACTTGATCTGTCATGACAGTTTTGTGAGATATATAGTTTCATCAATTGAAAAAGAGTAATTAAGATATATAATTTTTGTTTAGTTAGTCCCAAAGGGGGAATGTACAAAATAGCGAACTCCCAAAACACAGTAGTCTTTTCATACCATATTTTTCTAGTCTGACCATTAATGAGCACCATAATTTATATAAACATTTACAGCTCCAAAATATATGCAGAATATCAACTCTTTGGTTCTGACAGCATAAACAGTTTGAAGAAGATGTGGAATAATATTTATTGAGTTTGACAGGAGTTAAATAGACATTATTAACTTTTCTCATGAATTGGGTATACATGAGTTTTTTTTAAAGGGATTAGTTTTAGAGAAAGTTGAATTGACTGAGATTTCTGGTTACATTGAATTGCAGGTTGCATTTTGGACCAGCAGTCTGAGTATATGATATTATCTTGTGTGATTAATTTACACATATTTGTTAGCACTTTCTTTTTAAGTGTAAACATATTCCATAACTCCTTGCAGATATTTATATTATCATCTATTGTTGGGTCTTCTAATAGGGCTGATGTCATTTCCTTAATCTGTCTTAATATAACTATTTTTATGAAGGTTTGAAGCATTTCTGAGATTATTAGTAGAAATGTTTTTATAATAATAAATATCTAATATCTTAATTTCCTTGATTAATGGGTAATTGTTCAAGATTAACTTAGAGTTATTAAATTTTAAGACTGGGATTAAGGTGAAGTGGTTAGAAAACATTAAAAGGACTTTTTAGATCTAGTGATTGAATTATATTTTGCAAAATGGTAATCATATTTTTAGGCTTTTTTATTTAGTTTTACTCTATCCATATTTACTTTATTGAGGAAGGGTAAGGCCTTAGGATTGATTTTAGAATCAGTTGCTAGATTATACCATATTTTTACCCATATAGGGCTCTGTTTTGTTTTAACTGGACAATAATCAGAGATTGCTATATTTCTGCTAGCATTTGTTATGTCATAATAGAGTTTAAAATCTGGAGACCTAAGCCACCAATCTTTTTGGGATAAATCAATTTTTGATAGCTAAAATCAATCATTTAGGTTCCCAAAGAAATCTAGAAAGATTTACATTTAGGGTTTTAAATTTTTTTATGTATTATTATAGTAGGTGTGTTAAATTGAAACAGTAATCTAGGTAGTATGTTCATTTTGATAATAACCATATTTGACAATAAAGAGAAGTTTAATTTGTTCCATCTGAGGATATCCTATTCAATCACTGTCCAAAGTTTTGTTAAATTAATCTGGCAAAACTGTTTTTGGTTCATGACAAGAAATATACCCAAATAATTCAAAGTATCATTTAACTTAATTCCAAACTCTGGAAAGTAATTAAGTTATAGTTTGGGTTTAAAGGAAAAATAGATGACTTATTCATCTTAAATCTGTAATTTGAAAATTTTAAAAATCTTTCACTGGAATGGTAAATTTTTGTTAGATCAGTATTAGGTAAAGGAAAATAAAGGTTTAAATCATCAGCAAAGGCCCTTAGTGTAATCTTTATACTATTTATTATAGGAAGATAGTGGAAAGTTCTTTGAACTATAAGAAGGAAAAGTGGTTCTATACAGAAATTAAATAAATATGGAGATAATGGGCAGCCTTGTCTTGTTCTGTTAATAATTTTTATTGGAGGAGAAGTAATTTTGTTAATATATAAGGACGCATGTGCGTTTGCATACATAATTTTGAGTTAATAAAAGTCTGTTGTAGACCAAAATGTGGCATTATTGAAAAAAGAAAATCTAGATTAAGTCTATCAAAAGCTTTGGAAGCATCAAGAGCAAGTGTGAATATTAAATTATTATTTCAACTAGATAAATCAGGTTGTCCACAGCTAATGCATTTCACAGGTTTCTCTACCCTGAAGGAAACCTGATTGAGTATGTGAAATTATATTTGGGAGTAATGGTTTCAATCTGTCAAAAATGAGGCAAATATTTTAATATCTAAGTTTATAAGGGAAATTGGTCTATAAGCTGATGGGTGTTTAGTGTTAGCATTTTTGGTCTATAAGCTGATGGGTGTTTAGTGTTAGCATTTTTGGTCTATAAGTTGATGGGTGTTTAGTGTTAGCATTTTCTTTTGGAGTACAGATTGTTTTAGAATGATTTCAATAGAGGTCCATTATACCATTTTCTTTAATGTAATTGATTAAACGCAATAAGACTTTTAAAATTTTTTTAACTAAAAGTGGTATAAAAAGCTACTATATAGCCATCAGATCCAGGTTCTTTGCCCACCTTAATATTACTTATTATATATAATATTTCTTGTAAAGTGAAAGGAGCTGTAAGAAGATCCTGTTGACTTTGGTTAAGTTTAGGAAAAACTAACTGGTTCAGAAATCGATCTTTTTCTTGTGAAGTACATGATAGGTTTTGTGCTTCATATCTTAGAGACTAGATTTATTCAAAATTCTGAATAATCTCAGTATTTGAGTTATAAGTCTTATTTTTATATATAAGTTCAGTTATTAATGAGGCAACTTTGTTAATATTTATCATTCTTGCTAGTATTTTTGATGAAGCTTCTGCCCATTCACAGTATCTATCCACCATTTTCATTTCATTGAATGATATTTGCTTTGTATAAAGTACGTAAAGTTTTTTGAAGATCATTTATTTTTTTCTGTAGTAGAGCTATAGTTTCTACAAAGTTCGTCTTCAAGACAGCTGATTTTCCCCTTTAATTTTACTTCCTTTTATATATAGTTTTTTTATAATAAGTTGCTTTGTTGATAAGTATTCCCCTAATCTAAACCTTAGCAGCAGCCCATTGTATATCAGAAGGGGTATGAAAATTAGGAGGGATGTTCATAAGCTCATCAAGTGCCTCATTAATTGTCTTGACAATATCATCTTTCTGGAGTAATGAAGGATTAAGAGTCCAGTTATAACCTTGCTTAATGGTATTTGTTGCATTTGACCAATTAACAGTAAGTGCAGTTCTAGAATAGTCTGAAAGAAAACATGGTTCAATATAAAAACCGATGTTAGATCTCAGAAATACTTCTGAGATTAACAAGAAGTCCATCCTCACCCAAGTTTTATAGCAATGTGAATATAAAGTAAACTTCTCCGATACTTTATTTCTCGTCTGAAAGGTGAAGTGGTCAAATAAATTATAATCTATTTTTAAGTCAGAAAATGCTGTTGAAGCATGTGTATTATATGATTTACTTCTACTAGTCCTGTCGTATATAGAATCAACAATTGTGTTCCAATCTTCTCCTAAAATATAATAATAGTTAGGGAGTTGGCTTAGAATTTTATAAACTGACATTATAAACTCATGTCACTTAGTATAGGGTGCATATAAGTTCAGTAATAGAACAGGTTTATCAAGAAATGAGTTCTGTAATATTACATAACACCATCTCCCTTCCACATCTGAGTTATACTGTAGTATATTATCCTTTAAAGATTTTTGAGAATAATTGCTACCCCAGTGCTGTTTGATTTAATGCCTGATTCAACTATAGATCTTATCCATTTTTTACCTAGCTCTTCAGACCATTGACCCAACAGCATGTAAGTCTCTTGAACAAAAATCATTTCAGCCTTTGATTTAAATGCTAAGTAAAAAAAATAAGCTTCTTTTCTGTTTTATTTGTATAACCTTCACATTCCATAAGTCAATTGTCCACATTAACACTCCCATTAAAATTGTACCAATGGATGATGAAATAGCGTTTTAAGAGACCATAAGAACCACTTTTATCACATAGGTTTAAAATATAAGAAACATTTCAAAATGCACTCTGTTTGCTACCAACCTGTGCTTAAACACACTCCAAAAGATCAAAGAAGGAATAAACTATCAATGTATAAAGCACCATATAAGTAAACAGAATTACATTTTTGCATCCATGTGTGTTCATTTCTAAACATATTTACCCTGAAATCTAGTATAAAAAACATTTTTAAGTAGACTGAAATAGCATAACTACCCCAAAAACTCAGAGAAAACTAATTGCATATTCCCCTTATGAAATGCTAACTTGCGCTGTATAGAAAAGGCACCAGGGATACCTATTGATCAAATATTTAACTTCAAACAGGTTGACTATAAACATACACAAGCCATTTTAATAGAACAGATAACATTTAACCGGCTGGTTTCTTTTTCTTTATCTGAATGATAAAATCAGTACCAGTATGTTATAAATGATAAAGTCATATGCAATTTGAAAGCAAGGACCAGCTTTAATTCTTTCATTCTCATAGAAAATACCTCTGAGACATGAGAATACTTTGCCAGTACTACAATCATGCAATAGCATGAAATGTATTGCATGAACTCTGAAGAGTATATATAGAACCCAAGAAACCTTCTGAGCATTAACGAGGTTATCAAGTGAGTTCTTCTTCAGGATCAGCCCCTTTTCCATTTCTTCCAGTGGCTGTGAAGCAACCGGACAAGCAGACATGGCAACATTCAGTAAGCAGGGACAGGAAGAGGAGGAAGACGTCCCTGAATCAAGAGATATCGGCACAGCAAATGAAATGAACTGTGATCTCGTCTTTAACATCTCTTTCATTACCCTAACACCACCACAAGAAAGTTTATTGTGGAAAGGTTTATCCTTTATTCCATCCATTTCTTCAACTTTTAGTGACACTGTTCTAAGCTTGAGACTCTTCACTAGAAATGTAATGCTTAAAACTTTGTTTCCTAGCAATGATTGTGACTTGACTAGACGACTGAAGAAATCTAGTTTGTTTAATCCTAAACTAAACTGTTTGGAATCATTTATTAAACTATGTGAAATGGACTTGATAAATTCAGTACAACCTTTAGCCTTTAAGGTATTTTGTAATTTATCCGCGAGTGAACGTGAGGCTGTGTTTCAACTTAAACATATGTCTGATATTCTGATCAGACTTGCTGATAAGGGTGGAGCAGTTGTGGTCTTCGACACCACTTTTTATGTTAATAAAATGAATTATCTTTTATCTGATGGTGATACATATGAAGAGATTAATATGTCAGATGTCTCTAAGTTAATATCTAGAGTGCGCAGTGAGTTATATGATCTTTTAATGTGCAGAATTTTAGATTAGGACCGTTACAAGTTTTTTTGAAGTAGACTATCCAGTTTTTCCTGTTATACAAGGGCTGCCTAAACACAAATCTCTAGTTAGTCCACCTTTTAGGTCTACTGCCTCAGGGCAAGGGTGGCTGATGGAACCCCTTTCTATTTTTGTAGAACAGGCCTTGAAACCTATTGTAGCTGAAGCTCTTGCAGTGTTAAAAGATATGGAGCATTTTTTGCAGACTCTTTACGAAAAAGTTTATAATACTGATATTGGTGGAAGCATTCTTGTTACAATGGATGTCTGTACTTTGTTCACTGCTATAGCTAATTTAGAAGGGGTTGAGACAGTACATATGTATTTGTCCAAACATAGTTCTTATACCAATGATTTTGTTTTCCTTATTTGCTTTTTGTTGAATTTGGTTTTGGAAAATAATGTGCTCCTATTTGGTGACTGTTTATTTGTTCAAAGGTTAGGCGTAGCTATGAGCACAGCTTGTGCAAATAGCTATGCCAACCTGGTCATGGCATGCTGGGAAGAACAATTTGTATTAGGTGCACATGCCTACCAACTTTATATTAGATGTTATGGCAGATTTGTTGACAATATTTTTTTGTTGCGGAATGGACCCTCTAAAATTTTGGATAATTTTATATCTTATTTGGGTCTACATGTTCTTTTTTAAAATTTGCTTCCTCATGTTCTCCAGATTCTATTGATTTTTTAGATGTGAACATTATCCTTAGGTATAGACATCAGCATACTAGTCTGCATAGGAAAACCACATGGAGGAATAGTCTAGTCCATAGGACTAGTATGCACTCAAGCCATGTCTTTTCCAATATGGTTAAGGGACAATTTTACAGAGCCTCTAGGTTGTGTACAGTTGAAAGTGACTTTGTGTCTTCATTGTCTGTGATGGCAGAACATTTTAAATCTAGGGGGTACTCTGATTTACTAATAAGACAATGCCATTAAATGGTTTTAAATGCAAGAGATGATGTAGCCAAACCTTATTTTTCAGTGAGGAAATGCCACTCTCTTAAGCAATCCAATTATAAAGGTACTAGGGTAGTACTAACTTACACCAATGATATTAATAGAAATTGTACTATAGTTAAGAAGAACTGGCCAGTACTTTTAACAGATGATACTATCAGAAATGTTGTTGGGAATACACAATGTTGTAGTTTTAAGACTATTTCTTCTCTAAAGCAACAATTATGTTATAAGGTGAAGGTTCCTGTTTTTAACAAGCCTCAAGAATCTAATAGATTAGGAACATATGCTTGTAGAGCATGTAAAGCCAGCAGTTATATCTCTGGTCAACAGTTTTTTGTACATCCAGTGACAAGACAGAGCTTTGTGTTTAAATTTTACTCTGACTGTACTTCTGAAAATTTGGTTTATTTGGCTACTTGCAATGATTGCACAAGTTTCTATGTGGGCAAAACCAATCGCCCCCTCAAAGAGCATATTTTAGAACAATTAAGTAAAATTAAATGTAGAGACTTAAACAATGCTTTAGCAAAACATATAGATGTATACTCTGCATACACTTTTTCTTTTTCAGTTTTGCAGTTAGTCTTTAAATACTTGACAGGGGGTGATTTGGTTAATAATGTTGAAGAAGCTGAAATGCACTGGATTATTAGATTACAAGCCCACAGAAGTGCTCAAGGAGCATAGATTAGTTCATTGATTTGATTGGTTTTATTATTTAAATGGAGTGTACTTTGCATTTTTTGTTGGTCTGATGAAGTGCATTATTGCATGAAAGCACTTACCATTGTTTTAATAAAAGTTTTTATTTCTCGGCTGTGGTTGGCTGGTTGCTTCTATTTTTGCATGATATTCTACTTTGTTGTTTGACCAGCCTTTGACCATAAGTGGCTTGTTTTTATCTTTTCTTCATTAATGAGGTTATGTCAGCATAGACAAAACTCCAATACAAAACACATATGCAATTATACCCATAATTTGTCACAAAGGTACAATTATTCAGTTGGCAAATCTCTGAAATCAGCTTTTGCAATATATCCACTGATATTCAGTATATGGTCATCAGATAATGCAGACAATACACAGAATTCCTTTAAGACCAACTTAATGCTAACATTCACACAGAAGGAATAGCTCTGGTACATGAAAGCATTTTTACAAGGACCCCTCTATGAATAATAGAAGGATGTGCACTATAGAAACACTGTTATATATAAACAGATACCACACAATCGATTAAAGTATAGAGCCAGCACAGATAATATCGAAATACAAAACACATTACATATATTATTTTATCCCAAATTTACAGTAGTTTGGTTCAACTGATATACAATATGCAGACGTCAGATAATGCTGTTAACAGGCACACTTTATTCAAGACCAAGTTAATACTAATTTTCACATAGAGAAAATAACTCTGGTACATGAGAGCACTTTCACAGGGAGCCCCCTGCGAAAAATAGAAGAAAGTACGCTGTAAAAACACTGCTATTTATAAACAGAACCCCAGGAACCACACTGTCATTAAGAGTAGAATCAGTGCAGATAATTTCAAAATACAAAACACATTACATATATTATTTTATCCCAAACTTATATTTCTTTGGTTAATATAATTTGGTTTCTATCATTACCAGTATGTTCGAGTATTTATTTCCCTTCTCCCGGAATACTAAGATAGAGGAGTATCTCATCCGAAACCTGATCCTCCTCGCAGTCAAAAATGCACAGAATTAAAAAAAAACATCCACTGGTCTGGTGATGGAAAAGGACTAGAATCAACTTCAACGTTAAACATCCACAGGTTTTATTAAGCACTTTCTTATGAATGGACTTCATTCTGAGGAAATCCTTTGGAAGAAAGTGCTTAAGTAATAAAACCTGTGGATGTTTAACATTGCAATTGATTGTGGTCCTTTTCCCTCCCCAGACCAGTGGATGTTTTTTTCAGTTTTATACTATGTTGTTTCATCCTTTGGGTTTATTTCTGTTCGTTTTAAAAATGTACAAAATGGTGACAGTCTCTGTCGATCCTGTTTGATTTGTTATGGGTAAATCCTGGGTGAAAGCAGTCTTGTTCCCATTCCATGTAAGTCCTTTTTTTCAGTTTGGCAGCTGAAAAGAGTTTAAAGACATCTTGGTAATTAAAGACTCCTGCATGTGTGTTTCAGTTTGTTCTGTCACCGTAGTGTTTTTAGTACAGGATGTGCTCTCTCAATAATGTTCTGCTTGGATTCACTCTGGTTTTCTAGGAGGCAATGAATAATTTAGTGTAAAACTTATGTTAGTTTTGACTGTTTGTATTTTTTGGGGGTATTTCTCGTACCAAAATGTTTCTTCTGCTTCTTGCATCTAGGGTAGGATTTTTTGTTACAGTTCCTGAATAGTTTTGGTATTAGAGTGTGATGTTTCAAATATCTGACTGATTTTTATTTAATTTTCCAATTTTTTTAGTGAGTGGTTTAGCTAAGATTTAAAGTCATTTTAAAGCTAGGCTGACCATGTTTGCACTGATTTAATTGCCATGAGTCTGTTGTTTTCATCGGAGCCATACTGACACAGTGTTCGCAGGATGGCTGCCATCTTGACATATGTATTTTATGGACAGGACCCGTTGAAAAAATAGAAAAGTTCATTAGTTATTTGCACCAGACAACTATTTTTTGAAATTCACTTATTGTTATAACCTTGAGAAAATGAGGTGTTAAGATACTGAAATAACAAAGACTGAGCAAGGTTTTTCATCTAATATTATCAAAAAATCAACCATCAGTAATAGTTATTTACATTTTTACAGCTTCCACCCTTTTAAACACAAGAAAGGGGTGATTAAGGGGCCATTTATATGCATCATCAGACTGACATCTGTTAACAAAACATTTCAGGATGAATGTAAGATATTGGGTAGTATGTTTATGTGTAGGGGTACTCTAAAAATTTATAAATTATATTTATAAGGAAATTCACGAAGGGAGATGGATGGGTTTCATACCGCTTATTTAAATAGGACTTAAGAAAAGTTGTATATTAGAAAAGAAACATCAGAAAAACATGTACCTAAGTCCTTTTATACAACTTCGGTGGTAGAATACAACATAGAAAGTATAGAAATGGGCTATAGGGATACAGCAGCCAAAATTAAGGAGATAGCCCACATTTTCTACATAAAACTGCAAGAAACATTCAAAATATTTTACAGTGATGTGATACAGTCTGCAAGCAACCAAGTGATGAGAACTGAGGGATCCAACCATGCTTTTTTGTAGACCATGTAAATATGGTCTAGCCTGTAATAGACACATGATAGGTAACAACAACAAAACAGTTATTACACCTGAACAAATGAGCTGCCACAGGAGAGTGGTGATTTTCTTTGCCATTTGATCATTTTGTTCAGCATATTTTATAGGAAAAAATAAAAGGTGCCCGCGTAAGAGAATATATGAACATAATTACAACATGAAAAACAAAAATGAAAAGAAGGCATTCTTTACATTGTCATAACTTTAAAATGTTCTCATTTTGTATTTTGGAAACAATTAGAGAAGAGGAGCATGGGAAAACAGACTTGAAAAGAAGGAGCATTGAACATAAATATTTCTATTACCCCTGTCTTGAAGTCAAGGGTGGCCAAATTGTGAATGCATTATTAGTACAACACAAAACTGCTAGAATTGTTATGGTTAGGCTCCCTTTATTAGACCATGTTCATTTTAATTTCAATTTTAATGATTTTTATTTACTATTGTATAGAATTAGTGAAACAATTTTTTTGTGATGTGATCTATTTTATATAATATCAATTAGCGATATGTAATTAAGTGTGGCAGTTTCATCAACAATATTATTAACTCATATGAGTGCTGTACACTACAATGATTAAACATTATTTTTTCACAATTAGTGGGAACCTGTCCATTTAAGGACAGTTAATTGTACAATTACTTCATTAACTTGGAATCATTTCTTACTTCTTATAAGAGGTTATTTTGTATTGATTTATTTGTTTTGATGAAGTCCCTTGACATTCATTTAGGATGAAATCACTAAACTATGTTTTAGTTTTCATTTATTATAAGTGTGCTATAGGAGTTATTGCCTGCATTGTCCATGGTTCACTTCTGTGCTGTGAATGGTTGGTTCTTAGTTTGGTACCGCACAGACATCATACTTTGCACATTTTACATTTCCAAAAGTGAGTGTATTAAAATTACCTGAAATGTTGTCACCTATTTTTATTATTCATATTTAACATATTTCTTTTTTTATAGTATGCTTTTCTATGTTTTTACATATAGCCTACTAATATATGTGTATACGTTGTAATATTACTGGACAAAGCCATGTAACCTTCTGTAGTGATGAATTAGAATCAGCTTCCCTTTCTCTTCTGTTATTTTTTTTCCTGTGCTATGTTTTATTTTATTAGTCCTGTTATTTTCATTTACTCTGAATATATTATTATCATTTATCGTGTGTTTATGTTCTTTTAATCACCTGTATATTGTAAATTATTATACTCTGAAAAAAAATTCACAAGAACAGTTTATGTGGACTATTTTGTTAAATCCATTGTGTCATTTCTGGAATGGTTGTTGCCAGAATATCACATGTATAAAGACAATTGACCCAGAGCAAGACTTTTTTTTTTGTCAGTCAGAAAACATTACAAAAAAAATGTATATAATTACGAATGCCTTTTAGCAAACTTTTCAAATAACATTATTGGCATGGAAGTTAGATATTTTTGTTTATTTTTCTGAGTTGATCTGCCCCTTACTTGAATTGAAATCATACATGTTTTGAAAACCTGCTTATAGCTTATCCCTGTGCAACTTGTTCATATAATTTGCAATACACAATAATTTGTTCTCACTTCTTCTGTAAAAAATGCCAACAGACGTTTTCTGGCTTGCCTCGTCATTCAACAATCATCAATCAATCAGTAACTAAATGCTATCAGCTGATATGATGACACTGGTATTTGCTAAGTCATTTAGCCTCAAAACTCAAAATTAACAAACATCTCAACTTGCATAGTTATGACCATCTACCTGGCTTTATTATTTCCAAGTAGTCAATGAAACTTGTGTATATACTTCTTTAATGACTTTTGGTTGATGTGCATCTAAATTGTAGCTAAAATTCTAACAAATGTAAGTCAAAATGACATTGAATGAAAATGCAACTTGTAGTTAAGAGCAATTTATAGAGAACATGGTTCCTAATACACTCGTAGGGCAAACTGAGATAATGTATGATTGCAGTAAATGAATGCGTGTTAGTCACCTTGTGATGTTGATGCATGGGTGGTAGAAGTTGTGGTGTTGCCTGTGGTGGCCACAGCAGTTACAGACACACTGGAATCATTTGTGTGAGCAATACTGGAAACACCTGTGAAGAAATTATCAAGAACAGCTAGTTACTCAAAGTGTATATTTTTTGACATGTTATTTACATACACATCTGACTTAAGAAGATATGCGTTGCTTTCTTGAAGAACACAAACAGAATGGTTTGAAGGTAAAGGTATATCTTGCAGAGAATACCGCTGCTCTAGAACAGACTCCCCAACCACATAAAAGGAAGTTCATCCCTATCTATATCCAAGCACAAAGTGGATCTATGAATGGGAAACAGAAAATTTACTCCAGGACATCCCCTATACTACTAACATACAGAGGCAGCTCCCAAATGCTTTATCCCATGTATGGGTTCTCCTTAAATTATCTATTAGATGATCTCAGTTATTCTCATTGGGGTAATATATAATTATCAACTATGGGATGGCTAAGGCCAATCTTTAACCAAATGGGACAGGATAATTTGAGCACAAGAAAAAGGAAACTGGCTAGTCTTAAAATGGCCCACACCGGCAGCTAGCCTAATACTTACCCAGGAAGTTATATATTTATGAATTATACTGTAAGCTGGGCTCTTCTATAGAACAATGCAGCACACTCACACAACAAACAGTTTTAAGATTTTTCTTGGGGTGGGGGTGGGGGGGGTTCTATCACCTCTCTGTGCAATGAGATTTCTCCAGTACTGTTACTTTAATTACAATCAGGTTGTCTTGCAATCTTTGTGCAAAGGCTGAACATATTCTGCAAAGCTAATTTAGTATCTGAATCAGAAATGTCAGTAATCAGTTTTATTACGTTTCAAAGTTTGAAAGAATGTATCTAGTTATCTGAGTCTAGTAATTAACTGCACAGAAAGACACAGTGGCAGAAGTGTATGCTTTCTGTCTATATCTAGCCATGACCTTACTGTCTGTCATTTGTTAAAGCAGTAGAAGGCACTAGTTCAGAAGCTTTATCAGATTCTAGTGAAACCACTGCTGGATTGGAGGATGGATTTTTGTACAAATATTTAATGACAAATACTTTATCAAACCCCTTCTGTTTTTTTAGGAATAGAGGGCTTCTGATTCAGGTGCCGCAGAAACAGACAAGAAAGTGCCATTCAAAGGCTCAAAGACAGGATGAATTTCAGAGGGATTTTGAAGTTCCGTGTGTACTAAGTTATAATACTTTTTTTGTTTTTCTATATCAGACTCTTGATTTTTTTCTTTGTTGAAATGCTGCATCATTTTATGAATAGTATCACCAAAACATAGTGTTTCTTATAAAGAGTTAGGAGACAATGAATCTGTTACCTCTTTGGGGGTTAAAGCTCAGAGAGGTAGACCAAATACTCATGTTCAGAATATGAAGATAAATTATCTTCTGAGGGTAGTACCTTCCTTTCATTTTTGAGGGGTGTAAAGTAGAATTAGAAGTAAGAAATTGAGAAGGTTGGAGGGAAGTACAGGTTTTAAAACTGCTCTGCGAAAATTTGAACCACCCTTGTTGTGGAGCCCTAGCATTAAGTCACATGCACACTCCTGATTACTTTAAAGAAAAAGAGTGGAGGAAAGTGCACATGGCCTAATGTACTCTGTAGCAGCACATACATGTCCTAAGCATGTGTGGTAGAATGGGAAGCCTTCCCCAGCTGCTCAGCATGGTGAGAAAACAATACATGGAAAAATATAACACCATTATTTAAAAAGGTAAGCGATTTCTTCTTCTTAAAAACAGAAGGACTGCATAATAACAATAATCCATGATGTTTCACATCATGTCAGATCAGTAAACCAAACATTACACACAATGTGTGTGTCTGTGTGTAATGTGTGTGTGTGTGTGTGTGTGTGTGTGTGTGTGTGTGTGTGTGTGTGTGTGTGTGTGTGCTAGCAGGGGCAGAGTCTTCCTGAAATGTATCACCAATTGGTAGACTCTCAACAGCATTTTCTACTGCAAACTCATAAGACTGACGTTGCTACTGAGCAATGATGCTACAAAATGTAGTTCTTCTACACCACTGACCCTGCCAAATGTTGGTTATAAAAGTCATGACCCTGTGGAAAGATTATAAGTTAACTATCTTCTCTTATACAGCCATTAGTCTTCATTTCTGCCATTGACAAAGATACAGGAGAATAAGTAGCAAGTCCATGGTCTGATAGTATTAGTATCTTTGGGATCTACCCTTCTTCTGATGTTTAGATGGATACCTAGCTGCATCCTAGGTCACTAGTGTGCATAGCAATGGAGGAACCAAGTAAGGAGGTGGGATGAATAAAAAGGTATTGGATGCTTGTCTCTCCAAGGGGGGGGGGGGGGGTTTGAATGCACTTGAGTCATGCTAACGTGCAGATGGAGACCAATAAGCTCATTGATTCTACCTTGGGAAGTGGGCAAGAATGTCTGAGGAAACACCCTCGCCGAACGGTTCCTTGAATTTATAAACTCTAACGCAATGGAACAACTGGTCACCACTCCCACAAGAGGGAACAACATATTGGACCTGGTCATCACCAACATGGGGACTCTATGTTCCACACCAGAGGTAAACTCCTCATTGCTAAGATCAGACCATAAACAAATTTCCCTGGACATCCATATCCCATCCCCACCCCCAGCCAAGGAAATCACTGTAAAAAATTTCTCAAAAGCCAACTTTGCACTTCTCAAGACTGAGGTGGAATCCTTCAAAGCCCCTGGGCCAGAGGATAATACAGCCCAATCCGCAGAATCCTTTACAAATGCATTCTATGAGCACCTGCAGGAATGCATGGATCATGCTATCCCAAATAAAACCAAGACTCACTCCTGCAAAAACTGGTCTGGTAGACCCCGGCCATAAATAAACTATACAACAGAAGGAGGAAGCTACTACATGACAGCGCAAGATCCCAAAAAGGGAAGGCATCTCTGATCAGTATTAGCAAGAAACTTTGATCCCTCATAAAATCATCAAAGGCCAGTTTCGAAAGAAAAATTGCCCTAGACACTAAAGATAATCACAAGGCCTTCTTTAGTTATGTCAGGTACATGGGCGGAAACTCCCAGATATGCTCTGAATTGTTGCATAATGGTACAAAATATACCAAACCTACAGACATAGCCAACATCCTGGCAAACAGATTCAGCGCAAACTTCTCCCCCCACTTCCCCCCCAAAGGAGCAAATGCCTATCCCAACTGAATGTAACCTCCCTGACATCACAGATGCACAGGTGAAAGCTGCCCTCTCCAAAGCAAAAAACACAGCATCTATGGGACCGGACAGTGTCCCAGGCTGTGTCTTACACGAGCTCCAAGAAGAACTGAACCCTCACATTAAGTCACTGTTCAAACTTAGCCTTACTACAGGATATGTACCGAAAGAATGGCATACAGCTACAGTGGTCCCACTCCACAAAGGTGGTGCCACAACAGACCCCGGAAACTATCGCCCCATAAGCCTGACTAGTCTGGTCTGTAAAGCTATGGAGCGTATTGTCATGGAACTCATAAATAAAGACATAGGGAGCCTCCAGACACTGGACCCTACCCAATTTGGCTTTGTTAAGGGCAGATCTTGCCTCTTAAACCTAGTTGATTTCTTTGAAACTGTTACCAAAGCCATAGATGAGGGCAAGGTAGTCCACACAGCCTACCTGGACCTCACAAAAGCCTTCGACACAATACCCCACTCGGGCATCATAAATAAGCCTACCAGCTTAAATATCAACCCCTATATCACAAGATGGGTTGCAAACTGGCTCAGAGATAGAACCCACATGGTCAGAATTGCAGGTACCATGTCTGAATCCAAACCAGTTACAAGTGGCATCCCACAGGGCTCAGTTCTGGGACCCCTCTTGTTCGGTATATACTTCTCTGAGGTTCAGGCTAACACGGGGGGATTATGGCTAACAAAGTTCGCAGATGACTGCAAACTGGGGGCCATAATCGAATCACCAGCTGACACAAGCATCCTCCAAAAGGGTATCACAGAGACGGATTCTTGGTGGCAGAGCCACGGCCTCAAGCTAAATGCTAAAAGGTGCATAGTCATCCCCTTTGAGAAAAACAAGGTGCCCACAAATTACCACATAGGTGGTAATCCATTAAGTATGGAAGAAGTAATTAGAGATTTGGGGACCAACGTAGATAGTAATCTCTCCTCTGATAATCACGTTGCCAAAGTGGTTAGAAAGACCTTCTATATAGCCCACCTTATCACGAAAGGGTAGGCATCTAGATCAAGAGAGGTCATTGTGCCCCTCTGCTCGTCACTCATCAGGCCCATAATTGAATACAATGCCCCTTTTGAGCTGTACCTTACCCGACACCTGCAGCAACTGGAGAGACCCCAAAAGTACCTCACCAAGAGGATCATGGGTTACAAACAGATGTCCTATGCAGCTCGACTAAAGAAACTCCAGCTCTACTCAGTTGCTTACCGCCTACTCAGAGGCGATCTATGCCTGATGTACAATGCCATGTCAAACCCAGAATTAATGGACATGCTCCACCTCAAAAACATCCAAGTCCCTTAGAGCTATGCGCTCCAGGGACCTAAACCTCAGCACAAACATAAATAGGACATGCTGGAGGTACAGATTCATTTCCCAGAGGCTCCCCTCACTCTGGAATAGAATCCCAATTCATGTTAGACATAGCCCCTTGCTGACCCTCTTCAAGCGAAATCTGGAAGCGTGGATGGGAAATCGCAAATTCACCCCTGGGATCTCTTCTGTGTCCCTGCTAGACAGAGGTACAGTAAACTAATCTTAAAAGGGTACCTTCTGTGACCTACTTTACAGAGGCACAGTAGGCTAATCTAATAGGGAGGCGGAAGCCAAATACACTCTGGCTAGGCTTATAAATGCCCTAGGGAAGATAGCCTAGTATCTACCTATGAACCTATGAACATCCCATTCCAAAGCAAGGGGATATCTTCCTCTCTCATTCCGCTGAACATCACTTCCTTATGCATCACTGGGTGTTTGTATAGGGAATGAGGAGATCAAAAGAGGAAAAAAACTCAAATGATACCTGATGGCTGTCTAAATTATGGTCCATCCTGATCAATCCTTGCCCCATTGATGGAGAACAAATGGGACGACTGACTATGGGTGAAACTGATGGGCAGCAGCTATCAGGGGCAAATGGTACAAAGAAAAATTATGCAATACCCTAACTTTGAGCTGGGAGCTCTCACCCTCAGCAATTCCACCTATTATTTCATTACATGCTATATCTTTCTATCAGAGTCCCCTTAAGTTCATGGAACCTGCCTTAAAACCATTGCTTGGTTTAAATATACAGGGGACTTCAATTACTCAAACATTAATTTCTACAGTTACACCTCCAAAAATGGATACAGTCAGTATTTACTACACTTTGTTAATACCGATGCTATGGAGCAAATTATACAACTACCCACTAGAGAGCCTAATATCCTTAACCTGGTCCTTGCTAACCTAGGTTCTGCTTCTACCCCATCCCACATCTCCTCATCCTTTGTTAAATCTGACCACAAACCTGTCATCTTCTCTGTCAGCCCTACTGCACCACCCTGTCACTAAATGAGACTGCCTTTAGGGAATTCTTCATGGAAGACCTAGTTCAGCTTGTAGAAGACCTATGCAAAACTCCCAACAGACTGCCTCAAGTGAACCTAAATGAGACAGCTGCCACATTCAGCTTCAACTTTTACCAGTACATAAATAGATGCAGTACCTGCCAAGCCTATATATAGCAAGGAATAAACATCTCTGGTGGGAACACCCAATAGTAAGAAACTTATCTCAAGCTGCCAAGGCTTTCGGCATTATCTCCCATGCTGGCATTACTAAAAAAGTATACAAACAATATAAACACATAATTTGTCCAACAGATTGCAAACTAGCTAGCCAACAGATTCCCTGTTTGTGAAAGTTGCTGGTACCCTCTCTGAAAATAAATCTGTAAATAGTGGGGTGTGATGTTTACCCCAGAATCAGTGTTGGGCTCTCTCCTGTTTGGCATTAATTCTGCAGATATGCATGCCAATATCCTAGAAGTATGGTTTATCAAGTTTGCTGATGACTGCAACTTAGGCACTATCAGCAAATGAGCAAACTGTGCATTAAACCCTGATTGGAGAAGGTACAGATGTGTAAGATTAACTTACCATAACAGTAATTATTTGAATGATCACTGCTGCAGTAGCCTTAACTACATGGGTAATATCCTGACAAGGATATGACAGCTGTCCAGTTTCCAGAGCTTCAGGACACCTTCCATGCACCCAACTGTCAATCTGCTCAAGCTGACTGAAAAGAGATGTTTGGGCATGAAGATCTTCAGACCTTTCCTGCTGGCAGAGATAAGCCAAGCTCTGTAAAGACAATGCTAGGAACAAAAAAAAAATGTTCACAGTCTGGCATAAAAAACATATCAAAAACAATAGGGATGGAGGAAGGGAGTGGCTACCGCTGTAGTGATCATCTGAACAGCTACTGTTATGGTAAGCTCAACTTGCACAACTGTACTGTGTTCATCATGATATTGATCACTGCCTTAGCTATATTGGTAGATTACCATAGCTAGCTACATTTAGGAGGTGGAGGGAGCAGGATCCAGGATCTCCTGCAGAATGGTTCTAGCAAAGCTTGATCTAGACTTAGAGAAGGAATCAAGTTTACAGTGTTTTGTAAAAGTATGTAAAGAGAACTAAGTAGCAGCTTCTAGAAAACGTCTAGAATTTAACCTTATCCAAAAAGCCAGACATGAAACCTAGAACCTGGTAGACTGTGCATTCATCCTGCTTGGAATGGTTTTGTTATGGTGAGTATAACAAAAGGTAATAGCCTTTGACAACAATCTGGAAACAGTCTGTTTTGGCACAGGTGAATGAACAATTGATCCAAAAATCTGAAAGATTTCATTCTTTCAAGATAGTACCTCATTTGTCTGTGGACAGTGAAGGTATGGAGTATCCATTCTGCCTCATTTTAGGTTGAGGAAAGAAACTGGGGAGATGCATAGTTTGGTTTAAGGCAAACTCGGATACTACTTCACACATAAAAGAAGGATTAGTTCTCAAAGAATCCCTGCCCTTATGGAAAATGAGATAGGACTGACTCCCCATAAGAGCATGCAAAACAGATACCTTTTTGCAGAGGTCATAGCAATCAGTAAAACTGTTTCCCATCTTAAGAACCTCAAGCCAGCCATATTAGTTGATTCAAAGGAAGCAAGTATTAGCTTCTCTAACACAAAAAATAAGATCCCAAGCAGGGAATACTGGTGTTCATGGAGACCACTGATGCAAAACCCCTTTCAAGAACATTTTTACATGAGACTGCATTTAAAGATGAGGATCCATGGAAAGACATGCTGAAATGGCCAATAAATAAACCCTGATAGAGGAATAAGAAAGGCTATAGGATAGTAACTCACACAAATATTGTACAACCAGAGAACAACTAGCACTGAATGGGTGCTGGTTATGCTTCTGGTAGCAGCAAGAAAATGATTTCCATTTGCTAATATATGAGTTTCAAGTAGCAGGCTCTCTTACCTCCATTAGTACCTGCATATCCTCAGTAAATGACTCCTTGGATAGAAGGAATTTCCTTCTACTGCTATCTGTAATTTGGTGAATGAATAAAAGAATTTCTGAACTATTTGTCTGAAACAACCTATTGCCAAAGAGAAAAATGGAGATTCAGACCTTCTGGGGAAAAAAGGGGCCAGGATGGGAGGGGGTCACAAGATCTCCTGAATAGTCATTTAGACTTGTTGAACTATCCTTGGTTTTGGGAAGTTCAAAACTTCTTTTTGGAACCCCCTTGCCATTTCTTCTTAAATGTCTGCATACCTGAAAATTATTGAGACTGTTTATTCTGATTTTTGACAAAATTGGATGAGAGGATATAAAATCGCTCAGACAAATTGGAAAAGGATGGCTGAAAAATCTGAAAGATTCCCTGAATCAGCTTGCCCCTGTCATCACACTTTCTGATTATCTCTACAGCAGTTAGTCCAAATACTACATCCCTATCCAAGGGAGAATTTAAAATCTCATTTTTAACATCATGTGGGAGGTTCTGACAATGCAACTATGAAAAACTCCCAAAGCAATACCAGTGGACATAGCCTTGGAAAAAGTATCAACAGAGTCATACATACATTCTAAACAATGAGCAGTGTGACCTGTGCTTTGAAAAAACTAAGTTATTTAAAGTAAAACTTTTCATCACAAGAAGAAATTACAAATAAAACATTTCTCATACTTTCACAATTTGTCTAAACAAACTTTAATATACCAGTCTGACAATTCAAAATTCTGAAAATCAAAGCTGCAGAAGTATACTTGTTTTTCCCCACACGTATAAAGACGTTATGTACCTACCACAACGTTCCATGTTAGTTGTCCTTCATCTCACCTTCCTTCTTGCTGGAGGGGTTTGGAGCTGATCCTCGGCTCTGACTTGGCCATTTACTATAGCTCGAGAGCTCTTTACTGGCTCGAGGCTACCCCTTATCCCAGAATGCCCAGCGCCAGCTACCCAGATCTCGTTTGAGATAGCTTACACTAGACATAATTATAGAAGCTAATCCACTAATAAACTTAGATATACAGTTAATTGTCATGGTTTGGTTGAGAAGCAACTAATAACAAAACAAATTAGCCAGTGAAACCATTGAAAAACTCCTCTCAATCCTCGAGGCAGGGGGAAGGAGCGAGGGACACAAGAAGGAAGGCGAGATGAAGGACAACTAACACGGAACGTTATGGTAGGTACATAACTTCTTTATGTTAAGTTGTCAAATCTCACCTTCATTCTTGCTGGTTGGGACAGCATCCCTAGCACCTCAATCCTGGGTGGCTCATTAGAACAGACTCTTCAGAACCGTGTAACCAAAGGAAACTATGCCCCGGGAGACCACATCTACTTTGTAATGAGAAATGAATGTATGAGGATCTGCCCAAGTAGCTGCTGCACAAATTGAATCTATGAACAGTCTAGATTGAAATGCCGCTGAAGTAGCTACTGACCTGGTTGAATGACTTTTGGGTTTTGTTGGAAGATATTTTTGTCGCAAGTGGTAAGTATGGACTATGGTGTCCGATAACCATTTCGCAATGTTACTTTAGAAACTGGAAGGCCTTGTTTGTTGTTGGCAAATGAAAGGAACAGCTGATTTGATTTTCTCATTTCTTTAGTTCCCTGGAGATAGAAATGCAGTTGTCTATGCACAACCAATTGGTGTAATTTGTATTCTGCCTTGTTGGAATGATTGGGGGAAAAAAATGGGGGAGTTCAATGGATTGATTCGAATTGGGGTCCGAGCAAACTTTAGGTAGAAAGGATGGATTAGTTCTCAGAGAGACCCTGCCTTTGTGAAAAACTAGGTATGGAGGGCAAATGCATAATGCATGAAGTTCTGAAACCCATCTGGCAGAAGTAATAGCAACTAAGAAAAGAGTTTTCCAAGAGAGAAACTTCAAGGAATATGATGCTGCTGGTTCAAAGGGTGGCAGTATCAAGAAGGCCAGAACCAAATTGAGATCCCAAGGTGGAATGGGCTCTTTAATGGGGGGGGGGGTAAGTAGAGATGTACCTCTCAAGAAGGCCTTACAGAGGTTGTGAGACATTATGCTGGAGTTAGAAACTCTAACATGAAAATTTGAAATGGCAGCCAGTTGTACACTGATGGTAGCAGCAGCTGCACCAGAATGAGACAGTTCTGCTAGGAAATCCAAAATATTGTGTACAGGAGCTGTAAAAGGTTCTAAATTCCTGGAATCTGCCCAGTAAGAGAATCATTTCCATTTTCTAACATAGACTTTCCTTGTATTTGCCTTATGGGAGCAAACAATAATCTCACGCACTGCTGGGGAAATTTTGGGAAGCCTGGTTAGGATTGGAAGTGGAGTAACCAAGCTGTGAGCTTGAGAGATTGGAGAGATTGATGTAGCCAGCCTGATTGATGAATCAAGAGGTCTGGTACTGGGTCCACAATCCAAGGCTGGGCTAGCAGGTAGCAGTGAAGGAACGGCAACCAAATCTGTCGAGGCCAATAGGGGGCAATGAGGATCATTTTGCAACCCAATGATTTTGCTTTCTGAATGATTTTTGGAATTAGGGGAAAGGGGGGAAATGCATAAAAGAGTCCCTGAGGGCAGTCATGGACTAGAGCGTCCCTGGGAGTCTGACCTGGAAAAGGAACAAGGGAGAAGTAGCTGCTGCATTTGTTGTTGAGGGGAGAGGCAAAGAGATCACAGCAAGGCTGGCCCATTTGCAGAAAATAAAATCCAGAATTTCCTGTTTCAGAGACCACTCATGAAGCATTAGGATAGCCCTGGTGAGCCTGTCCATTATTTCGTTGGATGTCCCAGGGATATGCATTACTGTCAGAAAACGTTGGGAGGAAATCACCCATTGCCACAGTCTGAGGGCCATTCGGCACAAGAGGTAGGACCTGCTTCCGCCTTGTTTGTTGATGTACCAAACTACTGACATATTGTCCTTCTGTATTGCAATAGTCCCAGCAGGGAGAGTGTCTTGAAGAGCTTGCAATGCTAGGAGCACCACTCACATCTCCAGGATGTTGATGGGCAAGTGATACTCATGAGGTTGCCAAGTGCCTTGGACTATCTTCCCTAGATAATGCCCCTCCACCATATCAGGGAAGTGTCCATGGTCACTGTGGCCACCAGATGGGATTCCATGAAAGGTCTGCCCTGAGTAACTAGTGGGGAGACCATCCACCAGGAAAGGTGTCTTTTGCAAGATACCATAATTAACATTATGTGAGACATGGGTAATTCCTGGAAGGACCATTTCGTGAAAAGAAGCCACTGAAGGATTCTCATGTGAAAGTGTGCTAAGGGAACTAGGAGAATGGCTGCTGCCATGGACCCTAGAGCTTGAAGAACATATTTTACTTGAATTCTTTTGCTCCTCAGGAGAATTGACACCTGTTTTGGAATAATGGAAACTCTGTCCTGAGGCAATTTTACAAAGATTTTTCTTGTGTTTAGCTCTGCTCCTATGTATGTAGTAGATTGACAGAGCAACAAGGCAGATTTTTCAAAGTTTACTGTGATGCCTTGTTGAGCACAGGATGTGATGGTGTAATCTTGTGCTTCTATAAGTTGTCGCCTAGTGGTAGCAGTGAGGAGCCAGTCATCCAGATAAGGAAACAACTGGAATCCTTGACATCTCAGGTGAACTGTGACTACTGCCATGCATTTGGTGAACATCCTGGGGGCTGTGGTGAGACCAAAGGGCAGAACCCTGAATTGGTAATGACTGGCCCCTAGCCAGAAGCGTAGAAATCTCCTGGACCATCTGTCCAATTTTATATGATAGTACACGTCCTGAAGATCTGTGGAGCACATTCAATTGTCCTGGCCCAGAAAGGAGAGAATGGACTGCAGTGTTACCATCTGGAACTTTTCCTTTTGTACAGATTTATTTAACCTGCTGAGATCCAGAATTGGTCTCCAGTCCCCTGTCTTTTTGGGCACTAAAAAAAATCTTGAGTAAGTTTCGGATCCTACTTGGTCTGCGGGGACTTCCTGGATAGCTCTTTTTTCTAGCAGTCTTGAAACTTCTGTGACTGCCTGATCCCTTAGATTGGGTGTAACATCTGGGATAGATTTTTTTGAAACACAAGGGGGTTGAAGAAAGGGAATCTTGTAACCTCTGGATATCATGGCTAGTACCCATTTGTCTTTTGTAATATTTTGCCAGGTGGTTGGGTACAATGAAAGCCTTCCCCCAACTGCCTCCAGAGTTGAGTAGTCAGGCACCCCTTCAGGGATATTGATAGGGTTTGGAAGAGAACGTATCTCTGTCACCCCTGATTTTGTGGACCCCCTCTGCCATGAGAGTGACATCTGCCATTGTTATTATTTCTCCTTCTGCCCCTGGGGGAAAATTCGCCATGTGTATCAGGCAAGGGTCCCTGGGATTTTCAAAACCACATCTTTCCACCCTTCTGCCCTTTTGGGTATGGTCTGGTAATGGAGTGGAAAAACATACTCCGACATCAGAGAGCGTTTTGCCTTCCTGCTGGCACCTGGTATGCGTGTCTTTCACCTGAGGCCCAAAGAGAGAGGAACCATCAAAGGGGGTATTGGTGAAGGACACTCTGAAAGGTTCGGCAAACTAACACAGCCACAGCCAAGAATGTCTCCTAAGAACTACTCCTGTTCCCGCAGCTCTACTCGCTCCATTGGCTGCATATGAAATAAGCCTCATGGAGGAGTTGACTATTGAATTAAGAGTCGCAAGCTAGGTAGCTTCCTTGGCTGAAGCTCCCTCAGCTGTAGGATCTTGTAGGGTCTCTCCAAGCTCTTTTAGGAGATCCCACTGAAGCATAGTAAAATGGGAAAGATAATTCAGGGATCTAAGGGAGAAGGTCACTGAAGAAAGCATTCACTTGCCATATCTGTCCATCATACGAGAGTCTTTATTAGGTGGATGGACAGATGAGGACGTTTCAGCTAACTCTGTCATTGTGGCTGCTGCTAAAACCATGGCATCCACTAGGACCCCTTTAGTTAAAAATTGTTTGTCTTGGGGAGCTGTGATGAATTTATTGAACATCCTGGGACAGGTTCCAGGGAATCTGGAGCTGACCAAGCCTTTTGAGACACTACAGACATGAGTGGATCAAAAGGCGGCGAGACTCAGAAGGTGGAAGGTCGGGAACCAAATGAGTCCAGATATACAGACTCATCCTTTGAAGGGGGCTAGGGAAGTCCAACTACACCTCTGCCTGAGAATCTCAAGGATGTCTGAAAAGGAAACATCTTCAGAGGGGGACCTTGGGGACCCTTCTGATTCATCCAGGTCTGTATCTGAGGTGACAGACTCAGGGAAGTCTAGGTGCTTCCTCTTGCACTTCTTCCGGGGAGACTGCCCAGATTGCTCTGGGCAGGCTTCAGAAGAAGAGGGTTCACCCAGTGGAGTGTCCTGGGGCATAAGTTCCCTATGCTTTGGGGCTGGAGGAGGAGCAGAGGTTGTCACAGGCACTGAGAGGGATGGAGCTGATGGAACGGATAGTGGAGCCATCTGTGGGGATAGTACTCTCCGCATGACCTTGAAGGCACAATGGTCTTGACACAAGGAGGGCTCCAGCTCTGAAGAGACTGGAACACCACCCTGCACCAAGGGCAATGGCTCCGAAGTTGATGTGGGAGCCAAGCTCACCTCAGCCGAAGCTCCAAAAGGGAGAGCGGGGTCAGACAGGGGTCCGATGTGACTTCCCCCTGACGAGCGAGCTTCGGCACCCAGATACCTCAATAGGTGGAAGAATCGAGGTAAATGGAGCCAGCGTCAGAGCTGATGAAGATGTCATCGGAGCTGAAGGAACCACTATCCACTAGTCCATGGACTCCAGCTCCAAACTAAGTATAGTCAGAGGAGGACTGTTGAGGTGGGCTCGTAAGCATTTTAGCAAGGGCCTGTGACCTAAGCAACCTACTGACCACTCTCTCCACATCCTGAAATTATGATCCCGAGGATCGAGAGGAGTGGGAAGATGAACGATGACTGGATTTGCTTTGGAGTAATGGTGATTGTGGCACCGAGCAAATTGGCTCCAAAGAAGGAGACCTAGCTCTTTTGTGGCTCCAAGACAGCTCTGAGGTATCAGTTGGAGCCGACGGAGTGGTAGTCTTGTCGGTGCCAGCTGGCACTGACACACTTGGTTTGTCAAGCTCACAGGTCGGTTCCAAACATGGAGCCGACGGCTTGACTGGTTTCAAAGGTTTCACTGGCTGAGATGCTGTAGACGGAGAATCCTGTTTTAATAATCCACTGAGGATAAGCTTGTTTTTCCACTCCTGCAGGACCCTTTGACTAAAGGCATGACAAATAGCACAGTAGTCCTGCAGGTGCAGAGCTCCCAAGCAATAAACACAACTAGTGTGCCCATCTGACAGTATGAGTCACACTTTTTGAACCCTGAGGTTTTAACTTCCTTAGACATACTAAGAAAATACAAACAGACACACTACAATAATTAAAATTATATTGATAAAACCTTAAAAGGAGAGCCTCTAACTTAAACAGTTATCCTTAAAGGGGGGGTGGAGTCTCTAATTTAAACGAGTTCAGGAAACAACAGAAGGCCTAGCGACTAATTTTAAGAAGAAAAAAAAGTTATACTAAGCCTGAGCCAGTATTGACGCAACCTTGCAGCTGAAGGGGCAAACGAGATCCGGGTAGCTGGCGCTGGGCATTCTGGGATAAGGGGTAGCCTCAAGCCAGTAAAGAGCTCTCGAGCTATAGTAAATGGTCGAGTCAGAGCTGAAGATTGGCTCCAAACCCATCCAGCAAGAACGAAGGCGAGATTGGACAACTTAACATTGATAATTATCCCATCCTTAATACAAAGTGTAGGATTGCAAATAGCTAAATGCTTAGCAGCATTGGGATCAACTAAATATATAGCTGCTGATCTAGTTTAGAAATAGTCTATCAAATTTTAAAAGACTAAGGAACTTTATGCATCCTACCATGCATTTTAGGGGCAGCTGGCTGACAATCAGGAAAACTGCAGGTAGTAAGACACACATCCTTTAAAGCAGACTGAATAAGAGAAATGGGTGAAGGTTCCGAAAAATCCTTCTGTAGCAACTCATAATATTTTCTGAATGTCTGAGAAACCTCAGTGTTCTTTCACTGAAAACACTGGCACATTCTAGCAATAGTCTCAGAAAAAAAAAAACCCTCACAGAAAGAATTAAACGTCATAAAATAACAAAGAAGAATGAACTCTAAGGTTAAATTGGACTCTGCAACCTTTTATTGAGCGTTTTCGTCAGTATTACACTTGACTTCATCAGAATAAAACCAATTAATTTACAACTTCCTTTTATATCCAGGCTGGATCATGTGACACACTTCAATTAAAACAAAAAATTGTTTCTAACACTCTAAAAATTATTAGAAAATAGTTAAAACACACATACACTATTTTTACAAAAATAAATAATGCTAATTCTTGTTCTTGACATGCAAAACTATTACATAAAACCACAAGTTGTTAAATCAACCTGCACTAACAAAATAAAAATAAGATAGTATAACACAGTTTACTATCAAATGACTGAAAATCAAAAGACTGAGTCCCAAAAAGACTGAACATTCAAAATACTGAATGATGAAATTTGCTCCTTCTCCACTGTTGTACAATCTTGGAGTTGGTATATATATATATATATATATATATATATATATATATATATATATATATATATATATATATATAGTTAGCAGGGGGTGTGGGGGGTGCAGCCCCTCACATGAGGGGAGCAGGGGAGCTTGCCTCTTGCATTAAAAATAAATTTAGCATTTTGAATGTTCAGTCTTTTTGGGATTCACAGTGGTTGGGCAGCTACAGTGGCAGGGCGGCCATGGTGGTGCAGTCGTTAGTGTTGTTGCCTCACAGCAAGAGGTTCCCTGGTTCGATCCTTGGCTGGTGTGCCATCTCTGGGGAGTCTGCATGTCCTCCCTGTGGCCATGTGGGTGTCCTCTGGGTGCTCCGGTTTCTTCTCATATCCCAAAGACATGCTGTAAGTGAAATGGATACTCTAAATTGGCCCTAGGTGTATGTGTGTGCCTTCTGTGGAAGGCTGGATGCTGGGCTGGTAACTCAACACCATAAAACTGCACTGCCAGTCATGAACAGACAGGTGATCCACTGTGGCAACCCCTAACCGGGAAAAGTCAAAAGTAGAAGAAGTCTTTTTGGGATTCAGTCTTTTGAATTTCAGTCATTTGATAGTAAACAGTATAACACATACCCAATCTGTGTATGTAAAAATTAGCTAACCGTTACTTAAAGATTTTTAGCCCTGAATTGGAACACTTATAAGTGAAAATCAGCCTTTAGTTTTAAATAACTAGATAGGGAAACTACGTCATTCAGCCCATGTGGGTTGGTGGCATTAACCTTCAATTGCCACATAAGTTCTTTATACTCAAGAAACAGATCCACAGGGCCACCCATACTGTTATTCTCAACCTGATCTATGGCTAGAAATCGAAAACAATGGTGGGGAAACTGATTGATATGTTTTGCATTATTAAGATTTTCTTTGTTAATATCATATACATGCTGATAAATACGTTTCCCAAAGGCATTCTTTGTTTTGCCTATATAATAGTTGTCACAACCCTGGCACATAGCAATGTATATTCTTACTACCACAGTTAAATTTATGGTTCAAAAACACAACTCCAAATCCTGGGATTTTTACACTACCTCCTTCTAATATGTACTGGCATTGTGAGCAATGTCCACACTTTATCATCTTGCTCTTCTTATAGTATCTGTTCCCTTCTTTACTTCTTTCCAACATGCTTTTTAAACTAAAACTAACCCATGGTTAGTAATATACAAGGATTTTACAGAGAGAGACATCTTGAAAGGAATGTTGGTAAGGAGAGGTTACCCAGTCTGGTTTGTAGACCCTATTTTGGAAGAAGTTACAGAAAAAAAGAATGGCAGGACACTTCTTTCCGCTATTAGGTACAGGTATAGAGGTAGATGCCCCCCTAAGCAATATCGCCATTAATAGGGAATTAGAGGAAAATAAAAGTGAAAATTTTAACAACACAATTATTTTGACATTTAATCCTCAGTTCTATGGGATAAAAGTCCCCGGATTTACTAATATTCCATACAGGACTAGTCTAGTCCTGCACGGAAGCGGCCACTTAGGAGAAGCATGGTAGCACACAATGCATAGTAATGAAAGCATGCTGCCTGAGCTGCCAGGCTTACACAGAGCGTGTACAAGTGCAGGGAGCATGTCTGACAGCACAGCTCTCAGAATAAACACTCACCTACAATGTTGAATAGCAGAAAGTGGAAATGAATGAGTGAAACCGCTCATAGGTGTCCACATATCCCCACCAACAGTCCTCCATTTGTACAACAGCAACAGGACATAAAAATCAAAAGAAGAAACCCGTATATTTTTGTCTAAAACTCCGAGTACAGCTAACCATAGCTGCATGGGTGTGCCCATTGCTTAACTATGGTTAAAGCAGCCTAAAAGGCTGAAGAGGATAACAAGGACGAGATATGCAAAGAAGCATCTCAGCAATAGTGTAGTAGGCAAAGCGTTCGCCTAACGAGCAAGCATTCCCAGTTCGAGTCCCAGTGCAGCACAGTCTATTTTACATGGCAAAGTATGGTATAAGCAATATCTGTATTGCAAAACCTACTAAATAATGATGCAACTGGAGTACTGCAGGAAATGTACATGTAAAGAGCCAGTATTATAATGAATAATGCAGCAGTAAGCAGGTGTAAGCACAGATAAGCAGCAGTAAGCTTATGTAAACACTAGCAAGCATGTGCAAGTACATTTCTGCGAGGGTAAGCACTGCCGACACAGATTAAGCAAAGGAGAAGCTTACTGGGTGCAAGAAACTGTGACCGGATGTTAGCAGTGCTTACCTCCACGCAAACCCACTTACAACCACTTTAAATTGCCTTAATCACACCGTATCCAATGGCAGGTGTTCTGCCTAGCAACAAAACAAACTGTCTGTAAGGTTGGAACCCAGGACCATGCACGCCATACACAAAATGATTTGCAACTAAGCCATGCCAGATAAGCATAAATTGTATGTTGTCAGAAACATAACTCCAGTCCAGTCATGCAACAGTGCAGAGAATGTGTACCAACATCTAGATGTATGTCTGTGTACATATATTAATATCTAAACAGATACAACATATCTATATCTGTAGATATATATATTTCTGAAACTATATACATATATATCAATATATATGAACATATATACATGCAAATGCCTACATCGACACATATATGTGTCTACACCTATATTTCTACATATACACAGCAAGTTACATAAGTGTATGCAGATATATATCTATGTAGGTATATATGGACATAGTTATATATCTATCTATATATATATATATATATATATATATATATATATATATATATATATATATATATATATATACATATATATATACATATATATATATATATATATATATATATATATATATATATATTTATAGGTATATATGGCCATACATCTGTATATAGCAATGGCAGATTAACAAATGACACATATGTCCTCATGCAGTTAATGGGCTTGAAAGGCCCCACACACTATACGTCATGTATGAATACGCATCCCTCCAGCCAAACACGTCCACCTTGCAATACACTACCAAGTGTTGCAGATCCCATAACCAGGACCTGACACAACATGGGCACACGATGTTCTAGTACTACATCCCACCTGTATGATGACAGGCTGGTATTGGTAACATATAATGCAGTACAGTCTGCCTCTCATAGGAAATGTAATATGTGGAAGCCATCAACATCCCCAGGATACAGATACACAGACACAGAGATGCAGGTACAGGTATACATATATATATATATATATATATATATATATATATATATATATACATGTGACTACACATACACATGCAGTTATATGTACAGTAAGATACATAAGTAGAAGGTGCAGACAATATGGAACAGTAACTATATCTACAGTTAACCCTGAATGACTGGACACTGTATGGGCCACCCATACAAATGACAATCATTGCCTGCAACATATACCCACAGAGAGGTCATAGGAAAACACCACCCACAGGTTTGCAGACATGGAAACTTTTAATTGTCTACTATTACTGTTCTATATGCCATGTCATATAGCTGTTCAGACACTGACAACTATATAAACATAGTAATGCAATTGTGAACCAGTTACAGTAATACAGTATCCTGGAAAGGTTCACAACTGTTGCTGTCCAGGCCAAGCCCTTCACATTGTGCAATAGGGAAGACAAACTGGGCCACAGGATACCAAGCAATCAACAGTATGTAATGCAGGTGTATAGTTTAGCAGCCTCTATCTACACACTGTACAAACTCAGTAGGTGGTAAAGACGTCATATGACCACATGGGTTGTAACTGCTACATAACATGGCATAACTGACACCATCACGAGCACACCGACAAACAGAACAGTTTGTATGGCAGGGAGAAGTAGTCCTGCATTAACCAGATCCATGTCAGTAATATATATATAGGTGAAGTATATGGTACTGTACATCCAGATACCTTAAGGCAGCTCAGCCCTGTTGCCCCCACATTTTGTAACACCCTAGGTCATTTATGGTGCTCCCCCTAGACTGAATAATACAGGGCCATATACCACTGTTACATACACTGGCCTCTGGAGTGCATAAGGGCAAACGTATTGTGTAGGTGATGCCCACACATATATGGCCACAGCCCTAACCATATGTTTATTTTTATTTTACATTTGTTGACCGGGATAGTCCGACTGGATCAAAGTCCATTTATAGCGGAGGCCCGGGGAGATAAGCTCCAAACATACAAGTACAACACAAAATGAAAAAACATAGAAATAAAAATAATATTAAAATAGAAATGCAGATAAAAATAAAAATGCAGATAAAAAAGTACATTCAGACTAAAATAGTACAAATTTACATGTAGGTTATTTCAAAAGTACATAGTTAAGCATTGAATAGACAAGTATACAGGATAGACATTACCCTGGTTATAGTCAGGAGAAGTTAACAATAGCTATTAGATAAGTAAATTACATTCATGTTATTAGCTTAACCAGGCTTGTCACAGTGGCATAGCCAGTTTAATGCCAGATGTTGTTTAATTGTGGCTTTAAATTGGCATGGGGAGGAGAGCATGGTCATGCCAGCTGGAAGTATGTTCCAGATTCTACTTACAGAGTTTACAAATAGAGCCATGCCAGCTGCATTGTTAATTTTAGTTGTCTGTATTTGTAGCTTATTAGATGAGCAGAGCAGTCGCGTGTTGTTATGGGGGAGTATAGAATTTCTAAGGGCTGGAGTGTTATTTGGGTTGTAGAGGATTTTGTTAGCCATTATCAGCAGGTTGTACTTGACAAGATTAGGAAATTCCAGCCATCCAAACTGTTTGAGGTTGATGCAGTGGTTGGTTCTGAGTGGCAGGCCTGTAGCAAACCTGGCAATGTGATTATAACAAGTTGTTAGTCTATTAAGTTCAGATTTATTTATATTGGCTAGAAGGGGGGAGGCATATAGGAATGTCGAAAGTAGGTGGGAGCAAACAATAGCTATTTTAGTTGGAGAGGTGAAGAAGGCTTTGATTCTATAGAGTGACCCATGTTTTTTATTGATGCTCTTGATTGTCTGATTTACATGGTGATCAAATTTTAAGTTATTGTCTATAACGACACCTAGTAATTTTGTATTGGGGTCGGGGGAAATGACTGTCCCGTCTTTTGCATTTATGGTGAAGGAGAAGGGTACAGACCTTTGGGTTGGTGGGAATATGAGAATTTTATTTTTTTTGGGATTAAGTAGTAGACGACGCTTGGAGAGCCAATTTTCTATGGCAGTGAATGTAGACTGGGCATCCGTCTTTAAATCAGTGGGAGATACAGCTATATGTATAGTACGTATATATATACACACACACACACACACACACACACACACACACACACACACACACACACACACACACACACACACACATACCCTGTAACACCAGTACTATACAAAGCTATATAATATGTATGGGGGATACAACAGCAGTGTACTGATGGCAGCAATGGTAGTGTGATATACTCACAGCCCACTACAGAACAACCACCGACAGCATGACATATGTACAATGCTTGGTATGTAGGTGATGGACAGAGGCTGAAATACAGGCACATATGTGGACAACTGTTGCCATACACTAAACAAGATGCTGGTGTTACAGGATAGACTGTAACATAGCCTTAGTCAGGGAATTGAGATTAGAAACAGACATGGATGTAGCCATATACCGATAGCACTCAACACACACACTGCCAGTGTATTATCTGGCACAGAAGCTGTGTGGTGGACAGATAAGACATGATAGGCATAGCTCTGGCCAACATGAGGACAGGCCCACAGTTGTGTGCTTTGCAGGTAGACTGCATTCTGAGGTAAACTAGAATGTACAATCACACCCTGTAACACCAGTACTATAAAAAGCATACGACAACTCTACTCACAGTCTGTCTGTCATTCCTGATCCTCCTACAAATATGTGGCTGCCCTGAGTGTGCCAGTTCTCCTGTAAGGGGTATTGCTACCTGCTGTCGTAACACTGCTGCCCACACACAGGACGGATGTCCATCACACAGGAAATGTAATGGGACCACGCACACATGATGTGGGGATTTATAGTGGGTGGTTGCCATGACAGTGTTAATTGGGAGTAATACACATGTGTAATCATCTATATCTGGTTATCTGGATAAGTATATGTACATATATTTCCACCATATGTCCTAGACATGAAGTGTAGCCCAACACCAGTCCCTATGATCCCAATGTCATAGTTGAAAGGGATGTCAGGTATGTATAGCAGGTATACTAGTACACTATTGCTACTGTCATTGGGATTGTCTTCACAGACATGGTGTGTGTGGGAGGTCACATCTGCTTATAACATGTGTGCTATTGGCTACTGACAGACATCCTAAGGACATCACTGTGCAGTACAGCTGCTGGCTTGTAGTGCCACTGCGGACTGCAGCAGAGATATTGGCCAATATATGTGGAAAGTCTGACACACTCTGTACAGTCCAGAGGTATACACATGAGCCCTTAGTGCTACACATGTGTACCATGCCTGACAATATGGATGTAGATGGCCATGTAGATGTGTATAACACATAATTACTGGCATATATTTGTCACCATAGGTTATGCATTCACACACCCCTGTCTGGCCTGACACATTATGGCCACTGGTACAGGGGTGCAATGGCCACATACTACCCACTAGATATTGCCATACATCTGCACATCATCCCACTGCCCTGTCTGACATACATGACTGTTAAGGGAGGCCCGGCAGCAGTACATCCGGCAAGTATCTGCACATGACATCTCACTGGGTAAGTACACTAAGCTGCTAGGCATGTAACAATGCACTGTGCAGGCTGCAGGTATACTGGCTCAACACTGGCTTACATCTCCTATGGGGGAATGCACATGTACCTGCATATAAAGCAGACTCAACAGGCATGTCACAGCACAGGGTACAATACTCCTGTGTGAAAGCACATAACCACAACCAATGTGAACACAGCCACATATGGTTAGCTAGCATGATATTAAAGTTTATGGACTATCTGTTCTACACCATCCTCATATATGCCACTCACAGACTGACCCTACATATACTGGCCTGTTACACAATTTGGTCTGATGGCTGTCTGTGGTATGGGACATGTGTGTTTATGGCCCTGCAAACATGTACGCCAATACAGTACCATACAGTATAGCAGCATGTAACATCTAATACAAGGGGAACTAGAACAATGACATCTACCACAGTCTGTACACAGGCTAAGGTTCATATTAACAAGACACACACTGTCGACATTCACCATAGGTGCACAGACCTTAGTACTGTACAAACATCCACAGAATGTCCAGGTAATGTCATGAAATGTAACCCCTGCTGTACATAACATGTGTAGCAGTCGGCTATATCACTGGCTTGTTCTCAGATATGATGACACTAATTATGGTGTACAGCACATATGCACCACTTCATGCATGTCATATGTACAAAGGTTGACAGAGGTGTGGCTGGAAGCACATATACAGGGCCAGTATTGACATGTTGCTGTGATAACCGCATACATTTACTGTTGTAACAGGGTTTGTTGCAACATATGTCCTATGAGGGATATGACGTCAGTGACTATCACGGCTTTCACCATCTACAGACTGCAATCCTCACACTACCTTCTGCAGTCCACAGCTAGATGCTCCACGGGTGACACATGAAACCAAAGACACAACTCTGCCCAGTCTGCAGATGACCCTGCAGATGGGGATTCCTCATAAACATGGAACTGACATGGTAGGTACTGCGACATGTATGACAGCCATATCCACACAAACACTGTTAAACCAACATTACTCCAAATGCAGTATAGCAGCACTTACAGTCTGTAGTTAGGTCAGGCACATCCCCCTCCTGTTTGTTGCCCTGTTTCCACAGTGTATGTTGTTAGAGGTAAACCTCAATCCATCTGAGATGCTGTTTGCCACACGACAGATGTAGTTCCTGCTCACAACACCACCATGATGTTCATAAATATTGGAGTGTATTTCCATGCAAATGGCTATGAGAATGTTACCACAGCTGTTCACATGCCATCAGCTAGGGGAGGGCTGCAATTCATGCAGAGGCCATCAGCTGATCATTAGCATCACTTAAAATACACATGCTGCTGCCTAAGCAAAGCATGTGTAGGTCTCCACATCCACCAGAAAAGGGTTGGGAAAGACAGACAAAGGCAAAGACATGTCATGGAGGGGTGGGAGGGTAAAACTGAAACATGTTTGTGTCACACACCTACCAGCACAGGTTATCAAACCCCTGATGACTATATAGTGCTATTACAGCTCAATGCAGTTATCGGATGCACCACATGGGTTACCTGTTGTGGAGCACTCAGAACATATATGTGATGGTGAGTGACATCTGCAACAGGGATACAGTAGCTATATGGTAGGTGATGTACACGTGCCTGTCAACACAGCCACACTCTTACAGGGATGCACACACATATTGACACACTTGGCATGGCCAGGAATACAACTATTCAGTAGTGGGATTGCCACCTCACATCACTGTACAGGTAACACATGCACCACACAGGTCATACGGGGGTTGTATGGGCAAAGGGTATGGGGAGGTGTCTGACACCAGATAGCATGCTGCAGTATGCCCATGGGGATTGTAGGGAGTGTGGATGTGAACAAAGGCAGCATACAACACACATACAAACACACAGGGTGCCAGTACTAACATGCATGGGTGCATGTCTGCATGGGTGTGTGGTGTTCAACTGTGCCAGACAGCTGTACAAGGCTAGGTGATGGGTGCTCCCTGGTGCCTGCATTGTGGCTCAGGGATGTAGTGTCTGCATTTGCCCACACAGGTGGGTATTGTATCCCCCACCCAGTCACCTGGGTAACTATTGTGTATGGCCAATGCTGTGCATCGCTTGCCATGTATGTGTTCCTTAATCCATGACATGGACGGTGTCTGGGATGTGCACACCTCCCACATGCAATTACAGTGACATGTGGACCTGTACCTGGGGTGTCCGGCCCATGTTGTGAACACAGATTATCATCAGATGTGCCAGTCCTGCCCACCTGTGGCGGGAACTGGTAATGGCCAGCAGGTTTACCCTGCACCTACATTAAGAGCATGCTGACAGCATTCCCTGGTGTCTGTGACATCTGTTCATACAGGGCATGTTGTCAAGCATGGTATGTCCATTGTGGGTCACATGTGGTGGCACCACAGGTAGTGCAGTTGTCCGTCGGGGAACATGGGGGATGTGCACTGTCTACACATACATGCATATTGGACAGATGGACAGGGTGACATGCCCTCTGTAGCCCACTGCTGTCACTCCATAGTTACTATCAGTGGCCAATATGCAGTGTACTACCCACATACTATATGTTACCAAGGCATGTGTGTGTGTGTGTGTGTGTGTGTGTGTGTGTGTGTGTGTGTGTGTGTGTGTGTGTGTGTGTGTAGTACACATGGGTTGAGACTGAGATCTGGGTAATACTGGGGTTGCTAACTGTGATTGCCTGGCCTTGATGTCACATGTATGGGTATGGCTTTGCACCCCAGCCTCTTAGCCATTTCACATCTGTTATCCCTGTACGGTGGACATTGTGATATATAGTAGGGGCACCATATAAGAAATATGCAAAACCCACTCCACATTGGCCACAGGTGTCACACAGTCACAACCACCTCTATACAGGATACGGGTTACAAACACACACACCTGTCATGTTTGGGAGTAGAACTCCTACCTAACTAGTTTATTACACTAGAGTACTACACAGTTATAGTACGAGCCATGGACCTTACTGGAGCACTCATTCCACAAAAGTGTATTTCACAATGACTGACATCAACATGATTGCCAAAGTAGGGCATTTGAAATTGACTGCGTGTGACTAGCCTACAGTGCATTGCTCCCTACACAGACAGTGAGACACACAAAACATCCACAATTGACATGTGTGGGTATAGTGGGTATATATATATATATATATATATATATATATATATATATATATATATATATATATATATATAAACAGAGGTCTATATCACTCTACAGCATGGAGATGTTATAGGACACACCATGGGGATTACTAGAGAACTCTATCCCCAAAGGTGTATTTTACAATGAATGACATCTGCAGGATTGCCAAAGTAGGGCATTTGAAATGTACTGCGAGTGGCTAGCCTAAAATGCATTGCTCCCCACACAGACAGTGACACACACAATACATCCAGAATTGCCATGGGTGGGGATGGAGCCCTACCATGGTTCTAATTCACACTACAGCAATATGCAATTACAGGATGCACTATGGAGATTATTGGACTACAGCCTTCTCGGTGGTGTATTTCTAGGTGGGTGACATCAGCAGCCTTGCCAAAGGTGGGTATATGACATGTAAGTGGTGTAAGTACCCTAAAAAGCATTTCTCTTTACACAGCCAGACATGCACACAAACACACACACATATGGTTGGCAGGTCTGGGGTTAGAACTCCTACCTAACTCCTTTATCACACTATAGCCATACGCAGTTACAGGACATGCTATGGTGATTACTGGACTACAACCTTCCCAGAGGTGCATTTCCAGGTGGGTGACATCAGCAGCCTTGCCAAAGGTGGGTATATGAATCGCAAGGGGTGTGAGCACCCTAAAAAGCATTGCTCTCTACACAGTCAGACATGCCCACAAACACACACCCAATTGGCACGTCTGGGGTTAGAACTCCCACATAACTCCTTTACCACACTATAGCCGTACACAGTTACAAGACGTGCTCCTGAGATTACTGGGCTACAACTGTCCCAGAGGTGTATTTCTAGGTGGATGACATCAGCAGCCTTGCTAAAGGTGGGTATATGAATTGTAAGGAGTGTGAGTATCCTAAAAGGCATTGTTCTCTACACAGTCAGACATGCACACAGTTGCCAAGTCTGGGGACAGAACTCCTACCTAATTAGTTTATCACACTACAGCAGTATGCAGTTATTGAATGCACTACGGAGATTACTGAGCTACAGCCTTCCCAGAGGTGTATTTCTAAGTGGGTGACATCAGCAGCCTTGCCAAAGTTGGGTATATGAATTGTAAGGGGTGTGAGTACCCTAAAAAGCATTGCTCTCTACACAGTCAAACATGCACACACACACACACACACACACACACACACACACACACACACACACACACACACACACACACACAGTTGGCAGGTCTGGGGTTAGAATGCCCACCTAACTCCTCTATCACACTATAGCCATGTGCAGTTACAGGACACGCTATGGAGATTACTTGGCTACAGCACTCCGAGAGGTGTATTTCTAGGTGGGTTACATCAACAGCCTTGCCAAAGGTGGGTATATGAATTGTAAGGAGTGTGAGTAGCCTAAAAGGCATGGCTCTCTACACAGTCAGACATGCTCACAAACCCACACACAGACTTACACATGCACAGTTGCCAAGTCTGGGGTTTGTCCTCCTACATAACTACTTTATCACACTACAGCAGTACGCAGTTACGGGATGCACTACAGAGATTACTGGGCTACAGCCTTCCCAGAGGAGTATTTCTAGGTTGGTGACATCAGCAGCCTAGACAAAGGTGGGTATATGAATTGTAAGGAGTGTGAGTAGTCTAAAAGGCATTGCTCTCTACACAGTCAGAGACAGACAGACATGCACACAAACACTGACACACACTCACAGTTGCCAGGTCCAGGGTTAGAACTCCTACCTAACTAGTTTATCACACTATAGCAGTACGTAATTATGGGACACACCGCAGAGATTACTGGGCTACAACTCTCCCAAAGGTGTATTTCACATTGGATGACCTCAGCAGGCTTGTCATAGTAGCACTATGGGGTGGGTGGTGTGTGCATGGGCCATTACCCATTCATGTAGGGGTGACACACCACATGCAGCCACACACGGGGTCATATATCACAGGTACGTGTATACAGCTACTAAATGACTACTTCCTTGTACAGTTATGTTGCACAGCTGGACATGCACCACATAGTCTGTGGTGCTGACAGGTACTGGTCACTAGTATCTGCAGTGAGTGACATCTGCACCTCATGTGTTTTTCTGCCCTTTGGCTGTGTGCTGGGTGGGACAGGCCTGGATGGCTCCTTGTCACTGTCACCCTCTTCCACACATCTATGTCCATCTACCATTGGCTTATTATAGTGTGTTGTCCTTACATATATGTTTGTATTCCTATCCACTGTATGTGCAAGGCATGAGTGGTGCATACTGACAAGTGTCTGCACTAACAATTGCAACTGCCAGATATGTCTGGTCCACTGGTGTTTGCAGACATTTCCTTCATGTGTTTAAGTGTGTGAGCATGCCCAGTATGACCTTTCAGTATGTTGATGACTGACATTGCCTTCATTTCTCTGTGTGTGAGCATGCCCAGTAAGGCCGTCTGTATTGCATGTGTGGATCATGTCCAGGTGGTTTGTACTGCAGTGCTGACCTTTGTGTTGTACACCAACAGGTAGCATGCTGTGTCTGCAGGGTATCCATCGATCATTTGGCATTGACTGTTGCTACATGTCTGCATAGCGAGGGGAACACCTGACTATTTCTATGTTTCTACACAGGATTGGGGGCAGCACACCTGACTGTTACTATATTTCTATGTAGGATGGGGGGTACACCTGACACTTGTACACATTTGCTAGGACTGTACTGGTATGTCATGTACTCCATTTCAGTCTGTAGTCTTACCTATTGTGCTGGCTAGGCCATACCAGTGTACTACAGTTCTTATCTTTTGATTACCTACATATTAGTTTCTGACTTCCTAGCCTTCACAACTGACTTCCCACAACCTGGCTTGCTGTAGTCTGTCTATGTAGGCCTGGGTGGGTGGTTACCCATAGCCCTCATTCAGAGGCCATAGTACAGCATTTGTTTGAGTTTGTCTACACTTGTCCAGCTGGCTTTGACTGTTGTTGGGTATGTGACCCCCCCCCCTCCTGACTGGCATGTGTGAGTCCCTTATTTTGTGGGTGTCTCAGTATTGAGGATGGTGCTGCAGGGCTGCCAATGTCAGATGCACATAGTACACTCCATACGCATGATTAGGCACAGGTAGTATAATGTTTGGCATCCTTTTCACTGTCTGTGAGAGTCAGAGAGAAGTGCTATTCCCTGGGTCCCTCCTGTGTCAGAGTATGTGCTATGCGTTGCCTCTTTGCCAGGGCCAGGGCATGCTGGGCATGCCTCCTTCTGCCTACTGGGGCAGGCTTAGGTTGTTCCTCCTCTGAGTCACTCTGTGCCTGTGCAGTCCTTGGCATTGGTGGTGGGGCTGTGTCACCCTGCCCCATGCTGCTCCTATTGCAGCTGTTTCTGCAGGATCATATTGTGTAGCATGGCACACAGAAGGATGATTTGGGTACATGTAGTTGGTGAGTATGGCAAGGCTCCTGCGGATGTGTCCAGGCACTGGAACCATGACTTGAGCATCCCAAACACATGCTCTATTATGATTCTTGTTTGTACGTGTGCCTCACTATGGAGTTCTTGTTCAGGTGTGTGTGCGTTTCTGATGGGTATCATCAGCCACAGCTCCAGTGCGAATCCAGCATCCCCCACTAGGTGTCCGTGTGGGATGTCCTCGCTGGCAAATTTCTGGTACAGCTGTGTCAGATGCCAGATGTGGGAATCATGATAGCTTCCCGAGCAGCCAGCACACACGTTCAGTATTATGCCCTGGGCATCACACATGACCTGGCAGTTGACAGAGAGGAAGCCCTTGTGGTTGATGTAGACCCTACTCTGCTCACCGGGTGGTGCTTTGATTTGTATCGTGCAGTCTATTGCACCCACTACCTCAGGGTATTCTGCTATTTGGTGGAAGAGATGCATATTGCTGGCCAACATCTCATGGGTGATGTGGAAATATACATGCTCACCGACATGTGCTGACATGGCATCCAGGAACTGGTGGAGTACCCTGGATGCTGATGCCTGTGAAATCCCCATCATATCCCCAGTTGGCCTTTGGATGGTACCTGTAGCTAGTATTCTTAGGCCTACACATACCTTGGTATCCACTGGGATGGGTTCCCCTCTGTTAGTTCTGTGTGTCAGGTGTGGCCTGCACAGCTTAACTATTTGCTGAAGGAGGTCCCTGTCCACCCTATAGCGCTCCACTATCTCCAGCTCATGTAGCCCTTGGTAGGTTACCCTGAATCTGTACACTCTTCTCCGTCTCCTCACTGTGGGTTGGTCGGCAGCATTCACATCCTCACCACCATCAGCTTCTTCCACAAGTTGTATGATAGCTACTGCAGCCCCTAAAATTTCACTGCTGTAAGTGTTAAAAGTTCCCCACTTGTTTACACCGGTGGTGTAGGCTGTGGGAAAACCCAGAGGGGTAGGTGTTTGCATAGTTTATAGTAGTGATCTGGGCTGGGCTGGTCTGCTTCCTGTGTCATTGGCTGGTTCTGATATGTTTCACCTGGCAACTACCTAGTACCCCTTGATTACCTTCCTACTGCTGTTTTCCCTTCCCATTGCCCTTCTGTTTCAGCCCGGGGAAGCGCCGCGCAATCAGAGTACTCCAATGTGCACACTGCTGCTATTTCCTGGTTTAACTTTCTTTATCTTGCTGTAAATCCCGGTGTGCGGCACGCACATCCGCTTACACTTTGTCAAAAGTGCTAGGCAGGTTTAGACACACCCCCTAGCTTAGCTGTGCTAAGCTAGGAGCAAACCCGAGACACAGGGCTCCAATCCACTTACAGTATGTCTGACATCCTCCCCATGATGTCACCTACCTCCTAGTCTTGCACTCGGCTATTCATACTCTTCCACTGTTGGGACCTGTCTCACATGCTGGAGAAAACTAGGATTCACTATCCTTCCCCTCATTTGCATAGGATTGCCTGCTAATGCATAGTTACATGTGTCACACTGAGCCTCCCCCCTTAGCAGCCACTATTCACTGGCCGGATTATCTTTTGCCTGCCATTGATTTGCACGGCAGAATACTGATTTTAGTTGGAATGCTTGTTTTAGGTTTATTTTCTTATTTTCCCACTGAACCCATTTGCGCGCCGCTGCCCTTTGCTTAGACAGTCGTGATCAGCAGTCATAAAATAAAAGTTCCATTTTTTACATTTTGCATTGTTTGCAATGGCAATGGCCTTATACTTGGCCATTGGCATGCTTCCTCAATGATATGCAGCATTTATTTGGAGCTGTCATGTCCCCGTTTTGGATTTTGCAGAACTGTACTCGGTTACTAACCGAATACATTTCTGCATATTATGCTAGTCCTGCATGCCCTGATTCCAGGTTCTTGGATAGCAGATTTACCTCATTTGCATGGTTTTCACCTGTAAATGGGGTAATTTGCATATGGGGACTGGGAATGTGCAGCACTAGTGCAAAAGCGCTCGCTCACGTCAAACGTGCACGTATGTGGATCGCTCGGCTGCCATAATGCAAATATTACCTCTTACACTAATCAGGCACACTGTGCAAGCTTTTGAGAACCCAACAAGAACTGGTTCATCTTTAGAGGTGAAGAGGAGTTTACTAAAAAGGTGGGGGAAAAACCTCTGGTGGTGTATACAAAAGACCTTAGTTTTAAAAGTATGTTGGAAAGAAGTAATGAAAACAGCTGAAAATACAACCTGTAGTCAAGAGCAATTTATAGTTAACATGGTTCCTAATACACATTAGGCAAGCTGAGATAATGTATGATTGCAGTAACTGAATGCGTGTTAGTCACCTTGTGATGTTGATGCATGGGTGGTAGAAGTTGTGGTGTTGCCTGTGGTAGCCACAGCAGTTATAGACATACTGGAAGAATTTGTGTGAGCAATACTGGAAACACCTGTGAAGAAATTATTAAGAACAGCTAGTTACTCAAAATGTATATTTTTGACATGTTATTTAAATACACATCTGACTTAAGAAGATATGTGTTGATTTCTTGAAGAACACAAACAGAATGGTTTGAAGGTAAAGGTATATCGTGCAGAGGATACCGCTGCTCTAGAACAGACTCCCCAACCACATAAAAGAAAGTTCATCCCTATCTATATTCAAGCACAAAGTGGATCTATGAATGGGAAACAGAAAATTTACTCCAGGACTTCCCCTTAAACTACTAACATATAGAGGCAGCTCCTAAATGCTTTTTCTCATGTATGGGTCTCCTTAAATTATCTATTAAATGATCTCAGTTATTCTTATGGGGTAATAAATAATTATCAACTAGGGATGGCTAAGGCCAATCTTTAACCAAATGGGGCAGGTTAATTTGACCACAAGAAAAAGAAACTGGTCAGTCTTAAAATGACCAACAACGGCAGCTAGCCTAATACTTACCCATGAAGTTATGTACTTATGAATTATACTGCAAGGGCAGAAGTGTATGATTTCTTTCTGTATCTAGCCATGACCTTACTGTCTCTGTCATTTGTTAAAGCAGTAGAAGGCACTAGTTCAGAAGCTTTATCAGATTCTAGTGAAACCACTGCTGGATTGGAGGATGGATTTTTGTACAAATATTTAATGACAAATAGTTTATCAAACCCCTTCTGTTTTTTTTAGGCATAGAGGGATTCTGATTCAGGTGCCGCAGAAACAGACAAGAAAGTGCCCTCCAAAGCCTCAAAGACAGGATGAATTTCAGAGGGATTTTGAAGTTCCGTGTGTACTAAGTTATAATACTTTTTTTTGTTTTTCTATATCAGACTCTTGATTTTTTTCTTTGTTGAAATGCTGCATCATTTTATGAATAGTATCACCAAAACATAGTGTTTCTTATAAAGAGTTAGGAGACAATGAATCTGTTACCTCTTTGGGGGTTAAAGCTCAGAGAGGTAGACCAAATACTCATGTTCAGAATATGAAGATAAATTATCTTCTGAGGGTAGTACCTGTCTTTCATTTTTAAGGGGTGTAACGTAAAATTAGAAGAAAGAAATTGAGTAGGTTGTGGAGAAGTACAGGCTTTAAAAATGCTCTGCGAAAATTTGAATTAAGTCACATGCACACTCCTGATTAAAGAAAATGAGTGGAGGAAAGTGCACATAGGTTCATAGGGTCATACGTTCATAGGTTCATACTAGGCTATCTGCCCTAGGGCATTTATAAGCCTAGCCAGAGTTGTGTGGCTTTCACCACCCCTTAGGTTGAAGAATACTATACCCATTAGTTTGCCGTGCCTCTGTCCAGCAGTGATACAGAGATGATCCCTGGGGTAAACCTACGATCTCCCATCCACTGGTCAAGATTCCTCTTGAACAGAGCCAGTGAGGTGCTCTGTCTCACATGGACTGGGATTCTGTTCCACAGCATAGGGAGTCTCTGGGTGATGAATCTGTCCCTCCAGCATGTCCTATTTTTATCCGTGTTGAGGTTTAAGTCTCTTGCTTGTGTGGCTCTGGTGGATTTGGATTTTTTGAGGTGGAGCATGTCCATTAATTCCGGGTTGGACATGGCCTTGTATGTCAGGCACAGGTCACCTCTGAGCAGACGGTATGCGACTGAATAGAGCTGGAGTTTCTTCAGTCGGGCAGCATATGGCATATTTTTGAGCCCCTTTATCCTTTTGGTGAGGAACTTTTGGGGTCTTTCCAATTGCTGCAGGTGTCGGGTAAGATGCATTCCGAATGGGGCATTGTACTCAATCATTGGTCTGATAAGTGAAGAGTACAGGGGAACAATGACCTCCCTTGATCTGGATGTGAATCCCTTCATAATCAGGTGGGCAATGTAGAAGGTCCTCCTAACCACTTTGGCAATGTGAGTGTCAAAAGAAAGGTTACTGTCAACTTGGGTCCCCAGGTCCCTGATAACCTCTTTTGTGCTTAATGGATTGCCACCTATGTGGTAACTTGGGGTTACCTTGTTTTTACCAAAGGGTATGACTATACATTTTTTGGCGTTTAGCTTAAGGCCATGGCTCTGGCACCAGTTATCCGTTTCTATGAGACCTCTCTGAGGGATATCTGTGTCTGATGGATTTTCAACTATGGCGCCCAGTTTGCAGTCATCTGCAAATTTTGTCAGCCACAATCCTCCTATGTTTGCCTGCTCTTCTGAAAAGTAGATGCCAAACAAGAGGGGGCCCAGGACTGAGCCCTGTGGGACACCGCTTGTGACCGGCTTGGAGTCTGACATGCCACCAGCAACCCTAACCCTGTGGGCTCTGTCCTTGAGCCAGTTTGCAACCCATCTTGTGACATATGGGTTTACATTTAAGCTGGTGAGCTTTTCTATGATACTCGAGTGGGGTATTGTGTCGAAAGCTTTTGCAAGGTCAAGGTAGGCTGTGTGAACTGCCATACCCTCATCAATGGCCTTGGTGACTGTTTCAAAAAAGTTGACCAAGTTCAAGAGGCATGATCTGCCCTTGACAAAGCCGAATTGGGTAGGATCCAATGTCTGTAGGTCCCCTATGTCTTTATTTATGAGTTCCATTATGATCCTCTCCATAGCTTTGCAGACCAGGCTTGTTAAGCTTATGGGGAGGTAATTACCAGGGTCCGTAGAAGCACCACCTTTGTGGAGTGGGACCACAGTTGCTGTACGCCACTCTTTGGGTACTTATCCTGTGGTAAGGCTAAGATTAAACAGCAGCCTTATGTGTGGGTTTAGTTCCTCATTGAGTTCGTGTAGCACACAGCCGGGGACACCATCCAGTCCCATTGACCTGGGCATTTGAGATGATTGGGAGGCTACACTCTGCTGGGATAGATATTTCTCCTTTTGGGGGGGAGGGAGAAATTTTCACTGAACCTGTCTGCCAGTATGTTTGCAATGTCTGTGGGTTCAGTGATTTTTGTATCATTTTGGACTAATTCTGAGCATATCTGGGAGTTTCCACCCAGATGTCTAACATAGCTAAAGAAGGCCTTATGATTGTCTTTTGAGTCCTTGGCGATTTTTCTCTCAAAGTTGGCCTTGGATGATTTTATGAGTGATCGTAGTTTTTTACTAGTATTGATCAGAGATGTCTTCCCTTTTAGGGATTTTGCTCTATCTTGTAGTAGCTTTCTCCTCTTGTTGTAAAGTTTGTTTATGGCTGGGGTCCCCCAGATCGGGCGCTTGCCTTTGGTGGAAATGGTCTTGATTTTATTTGGGATTGCTTGATCCATGCAATCCTGGCGGTGCTCGTAGAAAGCATTTGTAAGGGATTCAGCAGCATGGGTTGTGGTTTCCAATGGCTCATGGGCCTTGAAGGATACCACACCAGTCTTAAGAAGTGTGAAGTTGGCCTAATGTACTCTATTTGTAGCAGAACATACATGTCCTAAGCATGTGTGGTAGACTAGGAAGTCTTCCCCAGCTACTCAACATGGTGAGAAGACAATACACAGAAAAATATAACACCATTATTTAAAAAGGTAAGTGATTTCTTCTTCTTAAAAACAGAGGTACTGTATAATAACAATAATCCATGATGTTTCACATCATGTCAGATCAGTAAATCAAACCTTACACACAATGTGTGTGTGTGTGTGTGTGTGTGTGTGTGTGTGTGTGTGTGTGTGTGTGTGTGTGTGTGTGTGTGTGTGTGTGTGTGTGTGTGTGTGTGTGTGTGTGTGTGCATGTGTGTGTGTGTGTGTGTGTGTGTGTGTGTGTGTGTGTGTGTGTGTGTGTGTGTGTGTGTGTGTATATGTTTGGTGTGTGTTTGTGTGTGTGTGTGTGCATGTGTGTGTGTGTGTGTGTGGGTGTGAGTGTTTGTGTTTGTGTGTGTGTTTGTGTATATGTTTGTGTGTGTGTGTCTGTGTGTGTGTGTGTGTGTGTGTGTGTGTGTGTGTGTGTGTGTGTGTGTGTGTGTGTGTGTGTATGTGTGTGTGTGTGTGTGTGTGTGTGTGTGTGTGTGTGTTAGCAGGGGCAGAGTCTTCTTGAAATGTATCGCCAATTGGTAGACTCTCAACTGCATTTTCTACTGCAGACTCATAGGACTGACGTTGCTACTGAGCAATGATGCTACAAAATGTAGTTCTTCTACAACACTGACCCTGCCAAATGTTGGTTATAAAAGTCATGACCCTGTGGAAAGATTATAAGTTAACTATCTTCTCTTATACAGCCATTAGTCTTCATTTCTGCCATTGACAAAGATACAGGAGATTAAGTAGCAAGTCCTTGGTCTGATAGTATTAGTATCTTTGGGATCTACCCTTCTTCTGATGTTTAGATGGATACCTAGCTGCATCCTAGGTCACTAGTGGCAATAGCAATGGAGGAACCAAGCAGGGAGGAGGGATGAATAAAAAGGTATTGGATGCTTGTCTCTCCACAGGGGAGGGGTGCGGGGGTTGCATGCACTTGGAGGCACAATGGGCAGTGCTAACGTCCAGGTGGAGACAAATAAGCTCATTGATTCTGCCTTGGGGAGTGGGCAAGAATTTCTGAGGGAACATCCCATTCCAATGCAAGGGGATATCTTCCTCTGTCATTCCGCTGAACATCACTTCCTTATGCATCACTGGGTGTTTGTGTAGGGAATGAGGAGATCAAAAGAGGAAAAAAGCTCAAATGATACCTGAGGGCTGTCTAAATTATGGTCCCTCCTGATTAATCCTTGCCCCATTGATGGTGAACAAATGGGACGACTGACTTTGGGTGAAACTGATGGACAGCAGCTATCAGAGGCAAACGGTACAAAGAAAAATTATGCAATACCCAAACTTTGAGCTGGGAGCTCTCACCCTCAGCAATTCCACCTATTATTTCATTGCATGCTATAGCTTTCTATCAGAGTCCCCTAAAGATCATGGAACCTGCCTCAAAACAATTGATTAGTTTAAATATATACGGGACTTTAATTACCCAAACATTAATTTCTACAGTTACACCTCTAAAAATGGATACAGTCAGTAATTACTACACTTTGTTAATACCGATGCTCTGGAGCAAATTATACAACTAGCCACTAAAGAGCCTAATATCCTTAACCTGGTCCTTGCTAACCTAGGTTCTGCTTCTACCCCATCCCACATCTCCTCATCCTTTGTTAAATCTGACCACAAACCAGTCATCTTCTCTGTCAGCCCTACTGCACCACCCCGTCACTAAATGAGACTGCTTTAGGGAATTCTTCATGGAAGACCTAGTTCAGCTTGTAGAAGACCTATGCTAATCTGCCAACAAACTGCCTCAAGTGAACCTAAATGAGGCAGCTGCCACATTCAGCTTCAACTTTTACCAGTACATAAATAGATGCAGTACCTGCCCACCCTAAATATAACAAGGAATAAACATTTCTGGTGGGAACTCACAATATTAAGAAACTGTACAACATGTACTGTTTGAAAACTTAACACAAATGTACTGCAAGGTTCCTTGCTAGGTTTAATACTATTCTTCTTTGAAAACGATTTTTCAAAGAACTAACATTTCTTAAATTAATAATAAATGCAAACAGTATGCTGCTCCTGCAAATCCAGTACAAGCCACTTTAACCTACATACCTGCTATCTTGAAATGGTAACAGAGGCTGTGAACACTGTTTGCACACTGCTTATCTGAAGCTGCCAAGGCTTTTGGCATTATCCCCCATGCTGGCATTACTAAAAAAGTATACAAACAATGTATACTCATAATTTGTCCACCGGATTGCAAACTAGCTAGCCAACAGAGTCCCTGTTTGTGAAAGTTGCTGGTACCCTCTCTGAAAATAAATCTGTAAATAGTGGGTGTGATGTTTACCCCAGAATCAGTGCTGGGCTCTCTCCTGTTTGGCATTAATTCTGCAGATATGCATGCCAATATCCTAGAAGTATGGTTTATCAAATTTGCTGATGACTGCAACTTAGGCACTATCAGCGAATGAGCAAACTGTGCATTAAACCCTGATTGGAGAAGGTACAGAAGTGTAAGATTAACTTACCATAACAGTAATTATTTGAATGATCACTGCTGCAGTAGCCTTAACTACATGGGTAATATCCTGACAAGGATATGACAGCTGTCCAGTTTCCAGAGCTTCAGGACACCTTCCATGCACCCAACTGTCAATATGCTCTAGCTGACTCTAAAGAGATGTTTGGGCATGAAGCTCTTCAGAGCTTTCCTGCTGCCAGAGAAAAGAAGCCAAGCCCTGAAAAGACAATGCTAGGAGCAAAAAAAAAAAAATGAATGTTTATAGCCTGGCGTAAAAAAAACATATCAAAAACAATAGGGATGGAGGAAGGGAGTGGCTACCGCTGTAGTGATCATCTGAACATCTACTGTTATGGTAAGCTCAACTTGCACAACTGTACTGTGTTCATCATGATATTGATCACTGCCTTAGCGATATTGGTAGATTTCCATAGCTAGCTACATTTGGGAGGTGGAAGGAGAAGAGTCCCGGAGCCCCTGCAGAATTGTTCTAGCAAAGCTTGATCTAGACTTAGAAAAGGAATCAAGTTTACAGTGTTTTGTAAAAGTATGTAAAGAGGACTAAGTAGAAGCTTCAAGAAAACTTCTAGAAGATAACCTTATCAAAAAAGCCATAGATGAAGCCTAGACCCTGGTATAATGTACCTTCATCCTGCTTGGAATGGTTTTGTTATGGTGAGTATAACAAAAGGTAATAGCCTTTGACAACAAACTGGTAACAGTCTGTTCTGACACAGGTGAATGAAAATTGATACAAAAATCTGAAAGATTTCATTCTGTCAAGATAGTACCTCATTTGCCTGTGGACAGTCAAGGTATGGAGGATCCATTCTGCCTCATTTTAAATTGAGGAAAGAAACTGGGGAGATGCATAGTTTGACTTAAGGCAAACTTGGATACTATTTCAGACATAAAAATAAGGATTAGTTCTCAAAGTAATCCTGTACTTATGGAAAATGAGATAAGACTGACTCTCCATACGAGCATGCAAAACAAATATCCTTTTTGCAGAGGTCAGCAATCAGTAAAACTGTTTCTCATGTTAAGAACCTCAACCCAGCCATATTAGTTGATTCAAAGGAAGCAAGTATTCACTTCACTAACACAAAAATAAGATCCCAAGCAGGGACTACTGGTTTTCATGCAGATCACTTATACAAAACCCCTTTCAAGAACATTTTGATATGAGACTGCATTTAAAGAAGAGGATTCATGAAAAGATGTGCTGAAATGGCCAATAAATAAACCTTAATAGAGGAATAAGAAAGGCTATAGGATAGTAACTCACACAAATATTGTATAACCAGAGAACAACTAGCACTAAATGGGTGCTGGTTATGCTTTTGACACCGTCAAGAAAATGATTTCCATTTGCTAATATATGACTTTCAAGTTCCAGGCTCTCTTGCCTCCATTAGTACCTGCATATCCTCAGTAAATGATTCCTTGGATAGGAGGAATTTCCTTCTACTACTATCTGTAACTTGATGAATGAATGAATTTCTGAACTATTTGTCTGAAACAACCTATTGCCAAAGAGAAAAATGGAGATTCAGACCTTCTGGGGAAAAAAGGAGCAAGGATGGGAGGGGTCACAAGATCTCCTGAAAAGTCATTTAGACTTGTTGAACTATCCTTGGTTTTGGGAAGTTCAAAACTTCTTTTTGGAACCCCCTTCCCATTTCTTCTTAAATGTCTGCATACCTGAAAATTATTGAGACTGTTTATTCTGATTTTTGACAAAATTGGATGAGAGGATATAAAATCGTTCAGACAAATTGGAAAAGGATGGCTGAAAAATTTGAAAGACTCCTTGAATCAGCTTGCCCCTTTCATCAAATGTTCTGATCATCTCTACAGCAGTTAGGCCAAATACTAAATCTCTATCCAAGGGAGAATTTAAAATCTCATTTTTAACTTCATGTGGGAGGTTCTGAAATTGCAACTATGCAAAACTCCCAAAACAATACCAGTGGACATAGCCTTGGAAAAAGTACCAACAGAGTCATACATACATTCTAAACAATGAGTAGTGTGACCTGAGCAATAGAAAAACTAAGTTATTTAAAGTAAAACTTTTCATCACAAGAAGAAATTACAAATAAAACATTTCTCATACTTTCACAATTTGTCAAAACAAACTTTAACATACCAGCCTGACAATGTAAAATTCTGTAAAATCAAAGCTGCAGAAGTATATGTGTTTTTCCCCACACGTATCAATAATTCTCCCATCCTTAATACAAAGAGTAGGATTGCAATTAACTAAATGCTTAGCAGCATTGGGATCAACTAAAAATTTAGCTGCTGGTCCAGTTTAGAAATAGTGTATCAAATTTTAAAAGACCAAGGAAGTTTATGCGTCCTATCATGCTTTTTAGGGGCAGCTTGCTGACTATCAGGAAAACTGCAGGTAGTAAGACACACATCCTTTAAAGCAGACTGAACAGGAGGAATGGGTGTAGGTTCTGGAAAATCCTTCTGTAACAACTCAAAATATTTTCTGAAGGTATGAGAAACCTCAGTGTTCTTTCACTGAAAACATGGGCACATTCTAGCAATAGTCTCAGAAAAAGAGTCATAAAATAACAAAGAAGAATGAACTCCAAGGTTGAAACTGGACTCTGCAACCTTTTATTGAGTGCTTTCATCAGTATTACACTTGACTTCATCAGAATAAAACCAATTAATTTACACCTTCCTTTTATAGCCAGGCTGGATCATGTGACACACTTCAATTAAAGCGAAAATGTGTTTCTAACACCCTAAAATTTTTTATAAAATAGTCACAACACACGTACACTATTTTTACAAAAATAAATAATGCTAATTTTTGTTATTGATATGCAAAACTATTACATAAAACCACAAGTTGTATAATCAACCTGCACTAACAAAATAAAAATAAGACAGTATAACACGGTTTACTATCAAATAACTGAAAATCAAAAGACTGAATCCCAAAAAGACTGAAAATTCAAAATATTGAATGATGGAATCTGCCCTTCTCCACTGTTGTACAATCTTGGTGTTGGTACATATAGTTAGCAGGGGGTATGGGGGGGCGCAGTCCCTCACATGAGGGGAGCAGGGGGGCTTGCCTCTTGCATTAAAAATGTATTCAGTATTTTACATTTACAGTCTTTTTGGGATTCAGTCTTTTGAATTTCAGTCATTTGATAGTAAACATTATAACACATACCCAATCTGTGTATGTAAAAATTAGCTAACCATTACTTAAAGATTTTTAGCCCTGAATTGGAACACTTATAAGTGAAAATCAGCCTTTAGTTTTAAATAACTAGATAGGGAAACTACATCATTCAGCCCATGTGGGTTGGTGGCATTAACCTTCAATTGCCACATAAGTTCTTTATACTCAAGAAACAGATCCATAGGGCCACCCATACTGTTATTCTCAACCTGATCTATGGCTAGAAATCGAAAACAATGGTGGGGAAACTGATTGATATGTTTTGCATTATTAAGATTTTCTTTGTTAATATCCTATACATGCTGATAAATACATTTCCTAAAGACATTCTTTGTTTTGCCTATATAATAGTTGTCACAACCCTGGAACATAGCAATGTATATTCTTACTACCACAGTTAAATTTATGGTTCAAAAACACAACTCCAAATCCTGGGATTTTTACACTACCTCCTTCTAATATGTACTGGCATTGTGAGCAATGTCCACACTTTATCATCTTGCTCTTCTTATAGTATCTGTTCCCTTCTTTACTTCTTTCCAACATACTTTTAAAACTAAAACTAACGCATGGTGAGTGATATACAAGGATTTTACAAAGAGGGAGACATCTTGAAAGAAATATTGCTAAGGAGAGGTTACTCAGTCTGGTTTATAGACCCTATTTTGGAAGAAGTTACAGAAAAAAGAGAGGCAGGACACTTCTTTCCGCTATTAGGTACAGGTATAGAGGTAGAGGCTCCCCTTAGTGATATCTCCATAAATAGAGAATTAGTGAAAAATTTAACAACACAATTATGTTGACATTTAATCCCCAGTTCTATGGGATAAAAGACATCCTCAATAAGAACTGGTTGATCTTTAGAGGGGAAGAGGAGTTTACTAAAAAGATGGGGGAACAAACTGTGGTGGTGTATAAAAAAGACCTGAATTTTAAAAGTATGTTTGAAAGAAGTAAAGAAAACAGCTGAAAATGCCACTTATAGTCAATTGCAATTTATAGAGAACATGGTTCCTAATACACTCGTAGGGCAAACTGAGATAATGTATGATTGCAGTAAATGAATGCGTGTTAGTCACCTTGTGATGTTGATGCATGGGTGGTAGAAGTTGTGGTGTTGCCTGTGGTGGCCACAGCAGTTACAGACACACTGGAATCATTTGTGTGAGCAATACTGGAAACACCTGTGAAGAAATTATCAAGAACATCTAGTTACTCAAAATGTATATTTTTTGACATGTTATTTAAATACACATCTGACTTAAGAAGATATGTGTTGCTTTCTTGAAGAACACAAACAGAATGGTTTGAAGGTAAAGGTATATCTTGCAGAGAATACCGCTGCTCTAGAACAGACTCCCCAGCCACATAAAAGGAAGTTCATCCCTATCTATATTCAAGCACAAAGTGGATCTATGAATGGGAAACAGAAAATTTACTCCAGGACTTCCCCTATACTACTAACATATAGAGGCAGCTCCTAAATGCTTTATCCCATGTATGGGTTCTCCTTAAATTATCTATTAGATGATCTCAGTTATTCTCATTGGGGTAATATATAATTATCAACTATGGGATGGCTAAGGCCAATCTTTAACCAAATGGGACAGGTTAATTTGAGCACAAGAAAAAGGAAACTGGCTAGTTTTAAAATGGCCCACAACGGCAGCTAGCCTAATACTTACCCATGAAGATACGTACTTATGAATTATACTGTAAGCTGGGCTCTTCTAAAGAACAATGCACCACACTCACACAACAAACAGTTTAAAGATTTTTCTTGGGGGAGGGAGGGTGAGTTCTATCACCTCTCTGTGCAAGGAGATTTCTCCGGTACTGTTACTTTGATTACAATCAGTGCTGTCTTGCAATCTGTGTGCAAAGGCTGAACATATTCTGCAAAGCTAATTTAGTATCTGAATCAGAAATGTCAGTAATCAGTTTTATTACGTTTCAAATTTAGAAAGAATGTATCTAGTTATCTGAGTCTAGTAATTAACTGCACAGAAAGACACAGTGGCAGAAGTGTATGCTTTCTGTCTATATCTAGCCATGACCTTACTGTCTGTCATTTGTTAAAGCAGTAGAAGGCACTAGTTCAGAAGCTTTATCAGATTCTAGTGAAACCACTGCTGGATTGGAGGATGGATTTTTGTACAAATATTTAATGACAAATACTTTATCAAACCCCTCTGTTTTTTTAGGCATAGAGGGCTTCTGATTCAGGTGCCGCAGAAACAGACAAGAAAGTGCCCTCCAAAGCCTCAAAAGCAGGATGAATTTCAGAGGGATTTTGAAGTTCCGTATGTACTAAGTTATAATACTTTTTTTGTTTTTGTATATCAGACTCTTGATTTTTTTCTTTGTTGAAGTGCTGCATCATTTTATGAATAGTATCATCAAAATATAGTGTTTTTTATAAAGACAGGAGTCAATGAAACCAGTGCTTCTGTGGGGGTTAAAGCTCAGAAACGTAGACCAAATACTCATGTTCAGAATATGAAGCTAAATTATCTTCAGAGGGAAGTACCTGTCTTTCATTTTTAAGGGGTGTAACGTAAAATTAGAAGAAAGAAATTGAGTAGGTTGTAGAGAAGTACAGGCTTTAAAAATGCTCTGCGAAAATTTGAATTAAGTCACATGCACACTCCTGATTAAAGAAAATGAGTGGAGGAAAGTGCACATAGGTGCCTAGGTTCATTGGTTCATACTATGCTATCTGCCCTAGGGCATTTATAAGCCTAGCCAGAGTTGTGTGGCTTTCGCCGTGCCTCTGTCCAGCAGTGATACAGAGATGATCCCCGGGGTAAACCTACGATATCCCATCCACTGGTCAAGATTCCTCTTGAACAGAACCAGCGAGGTGCTCTGTCTCACATGGACCGGGATTCTGTTCCACATCATAGGGAGTCTCTGGGTGATGAATCTGTCCCTCCAGCATGTCCTATTTATATCTGTGTTGAGGTTTAAGTCTCTTGCTCTTGTGGCTCTGGTGGATTTGGATTTTTTGAGGTGGAGCATGTCCATTAATTCCGGGTTGGACATGGCCTTGTATGTCAGGCACAGGTCACATCTGAGCAGATGGTATGCGACTGAATAGAGTTGGAGTTTCTTCAGTTGGGCAGCATATGGCATATTTTTGAGCCCCTTTATCCTTTTGGTGAGGAACTTTTGGGGTCTTTCCAATTGCTGCAGGTTTCGGGTAAGATACATTCCGAATGGGGCATTGTACTCAATCATTGGTCTGATAAGTGAAGAGTACAGGGGAACAATGACCTCCCTTGATCTGGATGTGAATCCCTTCATAATCAGGTGGGCAATGTAGAAGGTCCTCCTAACCACTTTGGCAATGTGAGTGTCAAAAGAAAGGTTACTGTCAACTTGGGTCCCCAGGTCCCTGATAATCTCTTTTGTGCTTAATGGATTGCCACCTATGTGGTAACTTGGGGTTACCTTGTTTTTACCAAAGGGTATGACTATACATTTTTTGGCGTTTAGCTTAAGGCCATGGCTCTGGCACCAGTTATCCGTTTCTATGAGACCTCTGTGAAGGATATCTGTGTCTGATGGATTTTCAACTATGGCGCCCAGTTTGCAGTCATCTGCAAACTTTGTCAGCCACAATCCTCCTATGTTTGCCTGCACTTCTGAAAAGTAGATGACGAACAAGAGGGTGCCCAGGACTGAGCCCAGTGGGACATCGCTTGTGACCGGCTTGGAGTCTAACATGGCACCAGCAACTCTAACCCTGTGTGTTCTGTCCTTGAGCCAGTTTGCAACCCATCTTGTGACATATGGGTTTACATTTAAGCTGGTGAGCTTTTCTATGATACCCGAGTGGGGTATTGTGTCGAAAGCTTTTGCAAGGTCAAGGTAGGCTGTGTGAAGTGCCTTACCCTCATCAATGGCCTTGGTGACTGTTTCAAAAAAGTCGACCAAGTTCACGAGGCATGATCTGCCCTTGACAAAGCCGAATTGGGTGGGATCCAATGTCTGTAGGTCTCCTATGTCTTTATTTATGAGTTCCATTATGATCCTCTCCATAGCTTTGCAGACCAGGCTTGTTAAGCTTATGGGCCGGTAATTACCAGGGTCCGTAGAAGCACCGCCTTTGTGGAGTGGGACCACAGTTGTGACGCCACTCTTTGGCACGATCCTGTGGTAAGGCTAAGATTAAATAGCAGCCTTATGTGTGGGTTTAGTTCCTCATTGAGTTCATGTAGCACACAGCTGGGGACACCATCCGGTCACATTGATGCTGTGTTTTTAGCTCTAGAGAGAGCAGCTCTCACCTGGGCATTTGACATGATTGGGAGGCTACGCTCTGCTGGGATAGATATTTCTCCTTTTGGGGGGGGGGGAGGGGAGAAATTTTCACTGAACCTGTCTGCCAGTATGTTTGCAATGTCTGTGGGTTCAGTGATTTTTGTATCATTTTGGACAAATTCTGAGCATATCTGGTAGTTTCCACCCAGATTTCTAACATAGCTAAAGAAGGCCTTATGATTGTCTTTTGAGTCCTTGGCGATTTTTCTCTCAAAGTTGGCCTTGGATGATTTTATGAGTGATCGTAGTTTTTTTACTGGTATTGATCAGAGATGTCTTCCCTTTTAGGGATTTTGCTCTATCTTGTAGTAGCTTTCTCCTCTTGTTGTAAAGTTTGTTTATGGCTGGGGTCCACCAGATCGGGCGCTTGCCTTTGGTGGAAAGGGTCTTGATTTTATTTGGGATTGCTTGATCCATGCAATCCTGGAGGTGCTCGTAGAAAGCATTTGCAAGGGATTCAGCAGCGTGGGCTGTGGTTTCCAATGGCTCAGGGGCCTTGAAGGATACCACACCAGTCTTAAGAAGTAAGAAGTTGGCCTAATGTACTCTATTTGTAGCAGAACATACATGTCCTAAGCATGTGTGGTAGACTAGGAAGTCTTCCCCAGCTACTCAACATGGTGAGAAGACAATACACAGAAAAATATAACACCATTATTTAAAAAGGTAAGTGATTTCTTCTTCTTAAAAACAGAGGTACTGTATAATAACAATAATCCATGATGTTTCACATCATGTCAGATCAGTAAACCAAACATTACACACAATGTGTGTGTGTGTGTGTGTGTGTGTGTGTGTGTGTGTGTGTGTGTGTGTGTGTGTGTGTGTGTGTGTGTGTGTGTGTATGGTGTGTGTGTGTGTGTGTGTGTGTGTGTGTGTGTGTGTGTGTGTGTGTGTGTGTGTGTGTGTGTGTGTGTGTGTGTGTGTGTGTGTGTGTGTGTGTGTGTGTGTGTGTGTGTGTGTGTGTGTGTGTGTGTGTATATGTGTGTGTGTGTGTGTGTGTGTGTGTGTGTGTGTGTGTGTGTGTGTGTGTGTGTGCATGTGTGTGTGTGTTTGTGTATATGTTTGGTGTGTGTGTGTGTGTGTGTGTGTGTGTGTGTGTGTGTGTGTGTGTGTGTGTGTGTGTGTGTGTGTGTGTGTGTGTGTGTGTGTGTGTGTGTGTGTGTGTGTGTGTGTGTGTGTGTGTGTGTGTGTGTGTGTGTGTTAGCAGGGGCAGAGTCTTCTTGAAATGTATCGCCAATTGGTAGACTCTCAACTGCATTTTCTACTGCAGACTCATAAGACTGACGTTGCTACTGAGCAATGATGCTACAAAATGTAGTTCTTCTACAACACTGACCCTGCCAAATGTTGGTTATAAAAGTCAAGACCCTGTGGAAGGATTATAAGTTAACTATCTTCTCTTATACAGCCATTAGTTTTCATTTCTGCCATTGACAAAGATACAGGAGCTTAAGTAGCAAGTCCTTGGTCTGATAGTATTAGTATCTTTGGGATCTACCCTTCTTCTGATGTTTAGATGGATACCTAGCTGCATACTAGGTCTCTAGTGTGCATAGCAATGGAGGAACCAAGCAAGGAGGTGGGATGAATAAAAAGGTATTGGATGCTTGTCTCTCCAAGGGGAGGGGTGCGGGGGTTGCATGCACATGGCGGCACAATGGGCAGTGCTAACGTGCCATTGGAGACAAATAAGCTCATTGATTCTGCATTGGGGAGTGGGCAAGAATTTCTGAGGGAACATCCCATTCCAATGCAAGGGGATATCTTCCTCTGTCATTCCGCTGAACATCACTTCCTTATGCATCAGTAGGTGTATGTGTAGGGAATGAGGAGATCAAAAGAGGAAAAAAACTCAAATGATACCTGAGGGCTGTCTAAATTATGGTCCCTCCTGATCAATCCTTGCCCCATTGATGGTGAACAAATGGGACGACTGACTATGGGTGAAACTGATGGGCAGCAGCTATCAGAGGCAAACGGTACAAAGAAAAATTATGCAATACCCAAACTTTGAGCTGGGAGCTCTCACCCTCAGCAATTCCACCTATTATTTCATTGCACGCTATAGCTTTCTATCAGAGTCCCCTAAACATCATGGAACCTGCCTCAAAACAATTGATTAGTTTAAATATACAGGGGACTTCATCTACCCAAACATTAATTTCTACAGTTACACCTCTAAAAAAAGATACAGTCAGTATTTACTACATTTTGTTAATACCGATGCTCTGGAGCAAATTATACAACTAACCACTAAAGAGCCTAATATCCTTAACCTGGTCCTTGCTAACCTAGGTTCTGCTTCTACCCCATCCCACATCTCCTCATCCTTTGTTAAATCTGACCACAAACCAGTCATCTTCTCTGTCAGCCCTACTGCACCACCCCGTCACTAAATGAGACTGCCTTCAGGGAATTCTTCATGGAAGACCTAGTACAGCTTGTAGAAGACCTATGCTAATCTGCCAACAAACTGCCTCAAGTGAACCTAAATGATGCAGCTGCCACATTCAGCTTCAACTTTTACCAGTACATAAATAGATGCAGTACTTGCCCACCCTAAATATAACAAGGAATAAACATTTCTGGTGGGAACTCACAAAATTAAGAAAATGTACAACATGTACTGTTTGAAAACTTAACACACTGTACAACATGTACTGTTTGAAAACTTAACACAAATGTACTGCAAGGTTCCTTGCTAGGTTTAATACTATTCTTCTTTGAAAATGATTTTTCAAAGCACTAACATTTCTTAAATTAATAATAAATGCAAACAGTATGCTGCTCCTGCAAATCCAGTGCAAGGCACTCTAACCTACATACCTGCTATCTTGAAATGGTAACAGTGGCCGTGAACACTGTTTGCACACTGCTTATCTGAAGCTGCCAAGGCTTTTGGCATTATCCCCCATGCTGGCATTACTAAAAAAGTATACAAACAATGTATACTCATAATTTGTCCACCGGATTGCAAACTAGCTAGCCAACAGAGTCCCTGTTTGTGAAAGTTGCTGGTACCCTCTCTGAAAATAAATCTGTAAATAGTGGGTGTGATGTTTACCCCAGAATCAGTGCTCTCTCCTGTTTGGCATTAATTCTGCAGATATGCATGCCAATATCCTAGAAGTATGGTTTATCAAGTTTGCTGATGACTGCAACTTAGGCACTATCAGCGAATGAGCAAACTGTGCATTAAACCCTGATTGGAGAAGGTACAGATGTGTAAGATTAACTAACCATAACAGTAATTATTTGAATGATCACTGCTGCAGTAGCCTTAGCTATATGGGTAATATCCTGACTAGGATATGACAGCTGTCCATTTTCCAGAGCTTCAGGACACCTTCCATGCACCCAACTGTCAATATGCTCTAGCTTACTCTAAAGATATGTTTGGGCATGAAGATCTTCAGAGCTTTCCTGCTGGCAGAGAGAAGAAGCCAAGCCCTGAAAAGACAATGCTAGGAGCAAAAAAAAAAAAAAATTAAATGGTTATAGCCTGGTGCAAAAAACATATCAAAAACAATAGGGATGGAGGAAGGGAGTGGCTACCGCTGTAGTGATCATCTGAACATCTACTGTTATGGTAAGCTGAACTTGCACAACTGTACTGTGTTCATCATGATATTGATCACTGCCTTAGCGATATTGGTAGATTTGCATAGCTAGCTACATTTGGGAGGTGGAAGGAGAAGAGTCCAGGAGCCCCTGCAGAATTTTTCTAGCAAAGCTTGATCTAGACTTAGAAAAGGGATCAAGTTTACAGTGCTTTGTAAAAGTATATAAAGAGGATAAAGTAGAAGCTTCAAGAAAACTTCTAGAAGATAACCTTATCAAAAGAGCCATAGATGAAGCCTAGACCCTGGTATAATGTACCTTCATCCTGCTTGGAATGGTTTTGTTATGGTGAGTATAACAAAAGGTAATAGCCTTTGACAACAAACTGGTAACAGTCTGTTCTGACACAGGTGAATGAAAATTGATACAAAAATCTGAAAGATTTCATTCTGTCAAGATAGTACCTCATTTGTCTGTGGACAGTCAAGGTATGGAGGATCCATTCTGCCTCATTTTAGGCTGAGGAAAGAAACTGGGGAGATGCATAGTTTGACTTAAGGCAAACTCGGATACTATTTCAGACATAAAAGAAGGATTCGTTCTCAAAGTAACCCTGTCCTTATGGAAAATGAGATAAGACTGACTCTCCATAAGAGCATGCAAAACAAATATCCTTTTTGCAGAGGTCAACAATCAGTAAAACTGTTTTTCATGTTAAGAACCTCAACCCAGCCATATTAGTTGATTCAAAGGAAGCAAGTATTCAATTCGCTAACACAAAAATAAGATCCCAAGCAGGGACTACTGGTTTTCGTGCAGATCACTTATGCAAAACCCCTTTCAAGAACATTTTGATTTGAGACTGCACTTAAAGAAGAGGATTCATGAAAAGACGTGCTGAAATGGCCAATTAATAAACCTTAATAGAGGAATAAGAAAGGCTATATTGACACAATGTTATAAGTAGTAAAAAATATTCATAGTTCATGTTAGATATTTTAAAACATTTAAAACATTAATATAGTTATTTATGTATTTATATATTCATATTATTATTTATTTATTTACTTACATATATTTATATATATTTACATATTTATACATCATATATTTATTAGATATCTATTTTTGATGTTAACTAACAATAATATATTTAATATAGTTGGAAATTGGTTAACACAATAAGATTGTCGCAAAACAAAATTTATGTGCATGTTTACAGACACACAAATTATATGTTATTAAATGAATATTTTTAAAACTTTTAATACAAGTTTTAATAGATTTCAAGTTAAGGTTGCTTACTGTCAAATCAATACTATAACACTGAAGCTTTATGTGATTTCGACAACATTTGACCAGACACAAATTTTCCCTTTAAGTTGAATAATAAAAGATACGTTAGAATAACTATCGCTAACTTAAAATTTATATTTATGAGGTTTGAGCAAAGATAATGTGTACGAAACAATATGTTATTTAGGTCCAGCTTACATCTAAAAATATACTACATTCTGTTAAAGGTTCCAGTTTGTAGGAACAAATATTACGCGATCATTTATTCTCAAAACAGTATCACTTCTAATATCTGAAGAGAATGAATTATCTAATATATTTTTTGACTTTTAATAATTCACAGCTAACAAAATAAGCAGAGAACAAAATAAGAAGTAGAAGTCAGTTAATTTTATTTAAGAGCTAATATCTGGTTTCATGGCCAAATGCACCCGCGGCAGTTAACAGGATAGCGGATGGGTTCTGTTAAAATACTACCTTTGATTTACATTTTAACACAAACATTGGGCTCAAGAACATTTTTAGTATTGAGAGCAACAGTTTGTTAGTTATAGCGCAATGTACTACAAAACAGTATTGTTTAACAAGTACAATTAATAGTGTTTTAGAATGTATCACAACAGAAATGTTTTAAAATAATGTTTGACGAAAATTTATTTTAACTGAATACGCTCAGCAGTTGTTTTTCTTAAGCATTAACGAAATACCATCCAATAATTGATTTAATTGGATTGTTAAAACTTTTTTAATTGAATAATTGAATTAGTAGTATTGTATTTAAGCAAGCAAAGTAATGGTAATAATTTATCTTGAAAAAGCCCGTCACAGGAACGGGTGAAAGCGCTTGATTTATTTCTTGTTTTTATGTTGGACTCTACTATCACTGAGTGTTTCACCTTCCGTGTGTTTTTATTCTTGCTTGGCATTAAAGGATTTTCATTAACGGAGAAGTATTCTATGACTACAAGACCTCTTAGACTTGTAAGAAGAAGTTTATTGGGCATCTGTGCTTCTGCAAACTTTTTTCTAGCTGCTTTTTGGGACATTGTTCGTGTTTTGTGAAAGGCTATAGGATAGTAACTCACACAAATATTGTATAACCAGAGAACAACTAGCACTAAATGGGTGCTGGTTATGCTTTTGACACCGTCAAGAAAATGTTTTGCATTTGCTAATATATGACTTTCAAGTTCCATGCTCTCTTGCCTCCATTAGTACCTGCATGTCCTCAGTAAATGGTTCCTTGGATAGGAGGAATTTCCTTCTACTACTATCTGTAACTTGATGAATGAATGAATTTCTGAACTATTTGTCTGAAACAACCCATTGCTAAAGAGAAAAATGGAGATTCAGACCTTCTGGGGAAAAAAGGAGCAAGGATGGGAGGGGGGTCACAAGATCACCTGAAAAATCATTTAGACTTGTTGAACTATCCTTGGTATTGGGAAGTTCAAAACTTCTTTTTGGAACCCCCTTCCCATTTCTTCTTAAATGTCTGCATACCTGAAAATTATTGAGACTGTTTATTCTGATTTTTGATAAAATTGTATGAGAGGATATAAAATCACTCAGACAAATTGGAAAGGATGGCTGAACAATTTGAAAGACTCCTTGAATCAGCTTGCCCCTTTCATCACACGTTCTGATCATCTCTACAGCAGTAAGGCCAAATACTAAATCTCTATCCAAGGGAGAATTTAAAATCTCATTTTTAACATCATGTGGGAGGTTCTGAAATTGCAACTATGCAAAACTCCCAAAACAATACCAGTGGACATAGCCTTGGAAAAAGTACCAACAGAGTCATACATACATTCTAAACAATGAGTAGTGTGACCTGAGCAATAGAAAAAACTAAGTTATTTAAAGTAAAACTTTTCATCACAAGAAGAAATTACAAATAAAACATTTCTCATACTTTCACAATTTGTCAAAACAAACTTTAACATACCAGCCTGACAATGTAAAATTCTGTAAAATCAAAGCTGCAGAAGTATATGTGTTTTTCCCCACACATATCAATAATTCTCCCATCCTTAATACAAAGAGTAGGATTGCAATTAACTAAATGCTTAGCCGCATTGGGATCAACTAAAAATTTAGCTGCTGGTCCAGTTTAGAAATACTGAATCAAATTTTAAAAGACTAAGGAAGTTTATGCGTCCTATCATGCTTTTTAGGGGCAGCTGGCTGACTATCAGGAAAACTGCAGGTAGTAAGACACACATCCTTTAAAGCAGACCGAACAGGAGCAATGGGTGAAGGTTATGGAAAATCTTTCTGTAACAATTCAAAATATTTTTTGAAGGTTAAGAGAAACCTCAGTGTTCTTTCACTGAAAACATGGGCACATTCTAGCAATAGTCTCAGAAAAAGAGTCATAAAATAACAAAGAAGAATGAACTCCAAGGTTGAAACTGGACTCTGCAACCTTTTATTGAGTGCTTTCATCAGTATTACACTTGACTTAATCAGAATAAAACCAATTAATTTGCAGCTTCCTTTATAGCCAGGCTGGATCATGTGACACACTTCAATTAAAGCCAAAATGTGTTTCTAACACCCTAAAATTTTTTATAAAATAGTCACAACACACGTACACTATTTTTACAAAAATAAATAATGCTAATTCTTGTTATTGATATGCAAAACTATTACATAAAACCAAAAGTTGTATAATCAACCTGCACTAACAAAATAAAAATAAGAAGGTATAACACGGTTTACTATCAAATAATTGAAAATCAAAAGACTGAATCCCAAAAAGACTGAAAATTCAAAATATTGAATTGTGGAATTTGCCCCTTCTCCACTGTTGTACATTCTTGGAGTTGGTATATATAGTTAGCAGGGGGTGTGGCGGGCGCAGCCCCTCACATGAGGGGAGCAGGGGGGCTTGCCTCTTGCATTAAAATGTATTCAGTATTTTACATTTACAGTCTTTTTGGGATTCAGTCTTTTGAATTTCAGTCATTTGATAGTAAACAGTATAACACATACCCAATCTGTGCATGCAAAAATACGTTAACCATTACTTAAAGATTTTTAGCCCTAAATTGGAACACTTACAAGTGAAAATCAGCCTTTAGTTTTAAATAACTAGATAGGGAAACTACGTCATTCAGCCCATGTGGGTTGGTGGCATTAACCTTCAATTGCCACATAAGTTCTTTATACTCAAGAAACAGATCCACAGGGCCACCCATACTGTTATTCTCAACCTGATCTATGGCTAGAAATCGAAAACAATGTTGGGGAAACTGATTGATATGTTTTGCCAGTGCATTATTAAAATTTTCTTTGTTAATATCATATACATGCTGATGAATACATTTCCTAAAGGCATTCTTTGTTTTGCCTATATAATAGTTGTCACAACCCTGGAACATAGCAATGTATATTCTTACTACCACAGTTAAATTTATGGTTCAAAAACACAACTCCAAATCCTGGGATTTTTACACTACCTCCTTCGAATATGTACTGGCATTGTGAGCAATGTCCACACTTTATCATCTTGCTCTTCTTATAGTAACTTTTCCCTTTTTTACTTCTTTCCAACATACTTTTAAAACTAAAACTAACGCATGGTGAGTGATATACAAGGATTTTACAAAGAGGGAGACATCTTGAAAGAAATATTGCTAAGGAGAGGTTACTCAGTCTGGTTTATAGACCCTATTTTGGAAGAAGTTACAGAAAAAAGAGAGGCAGGACACTTCTTTCCGCTATTAGGTACAGGTATAGAGGCAGATGCTCCCCTTAGTTATATCTCCATAAATAGAGAATTAGTGAAAAATTTAACAACACAATTATGTTGACATTTAATCCCCAGTTCTATGGGATAAAAGACATCCTCAATAAGAACTGGTTGATCTTTAGAGGTGAAGAGGAGTTTACTAAAAAGATGGGGGAACAAACTGTGGTGGTGTATAAAAAAGACCTGAATTTTAAAAGTATGTTTGAAAGAAGTAAAGAAAACAGCTGAAAATGCCACTTATAGTCAATTGCAATTTATAGAGAACATGGTTCCTAATACACTCGTAGGGCAAACTGAGATAATGTATGATTGCAGTAAATGAATGCGTGTTAGTCACCTTGTGATGTTGATGCATGGGTGGTAGAAGTTGTGGTGTTGCCTGTGGTGGCCACAGCAGTTACAGACACACTGGAATCATTTGTGTGAGCAATACTGGAAACACCTGTGAAGAAATTATCAAGAACATCTAGTTACTCAAAATGTATATTTTTTGACATGTTATTTAAATACACATCTGACTTAAGAAGATATGCCTTGATTTCTTGAATAACACAAACAGAATGGTTTGAAGGTAAAGGTATATCTTGCAGAGAATACCGCTGCTCTAGAACAGACTCCCCAGCCACATAAAAGGAAGTTCATCCCTATCTATATTCAAGCACAAAGTGGATCTATGAATGGGAAACAGAAAATTTACTCCAGGACTTCCCCTATACTACTAACATATAGAGGCAGCTCCTAAACGCTTTTTCCCATGTATGGGTTCTCCTTAAATTATCTATTAGATGATCTCAGTTATTCTCATTGGGGTAATATGTAATTATCAACTATGGGATGGCTAAGGCCAATCTTTAACCAAATGGGACAGGTTAATTTGAGTACAAGAAAAAGGAAACTGGCTAGTCTTAAAATGGCCCACAACAGCAGCTAGCCTAATACTTACCCAGGAAGTTATATATTTATGAATTATACTGTAAGCTGGGCTCTTCTATAGAACAATGCAGCACACTCACACAACAAACAGTTTTAAGATTTTTCTTGGGGTGGGGGGGTGGGTTCTATCACCTCTCTGTGCAAGGAGATTTCTCCAGTACTGTTACTTTAATTACAATCAGTGCTGTCTTGCAATCTGTGTGCAAAGGCTGAACATATTCTGCAAAGCTAATTTAGTATCTGAATCAGAAATGTCAGTAATCAGTTTTATTACGTTTCAAAGTTTGAAAGAATGTATCTAGTTATCTGAGTCTAGTAATTAACTGCACAGAAAGACACAGTGGCAGAAGTGTATGCTTTCTGTCTATATCTAGCCATGACCTTACTGTCTGTCATTTGTTAAAGCAGTAGAAAAGGCACTAGTTCAGAAGCTTTATCAGATACTATTGAAACCACTGCTGGATTGGAGGATTCATTTTTGTACAAATATTTAATAATGATAAATACTTTATAAAACCCTTCTGTTTTTTTAGGCAGAGAGGGTTTCTGATTCAGGTGCTGTAGAAACAGACAAGAAACTGCCATCCAAAGGCTCAAAGACAGGAAGAATTTCAGAGGGATTTTGAAGTTCCGTATATACTAAGTTATAATACTTTTTTTGTTTTTCTATATCAGACTCTTGATTTTTTTCTCTGTTGAAATGCTGCATTATTTTATGAATAGTTTTATTATTATTTATTTTTTTTAATTATTATTTAACATTTGTTAACCGGGAAAGTCTGACTTGGAACAAAGCCAATTTTCAGCGGAGGCCTGTGGAGAAGGCTCCAATATCACCAAAATATAGTGTTTCTTATAAAGACAGGAGACAATGAAACTGCTGCTTCTTTGGGGATTAAAGCTCAGAGAAGTAGACCAAATACTCATGTTCAGAATATGAAGATAAATTATTGTCAGAGGAAGTACCTGTCTTTCATTTTTGAGGGGTGTAAAGTAGAATTAGAAGTAAGAAATTGAGAAGGTTGTAGGGAAGTACAGGCTTTAAAACTACTCTTCGAAAATTTGAACTACCCTTGTTGTGGAGCCCTAGCATTAAGTCACATGCACACTCCTGATTACTTTAAAGAAAAAGAGTGGAGGAAAGTGCACATGGCCTAATGTACTCTATTTGTAGCAGGGCATACATGTCTTAAGCATGTGTGGTAGATTAGGAAGCCTTCCCCAGCTACTCAACATGGTGAGAAGACAATACAGAGAAAAATATAACACCATTATTTAAAAAGGTAAGTGATTTCTTCTTCTTAAAAACAGAGGTACTGTATAATAACAATAATCCATGATGTTTCACATCATGTCAGATCAGTAAACCAAACATTACACACAGTGTGTGTGTGTGTGTGTGTGTGTGTGTGTGTGTGTGTGTGTGTGTGTGTGTGTGTGTGTGTGTGTGTGTGTGTGTGTGTGTGTGTGTGTGTTAGCAGGGGCAGAGTCTTCTTGAAATGTATCGCCAATTGGTAGACTCTCAACAGCATTTTCTGCTGCAGACTCATAAAACTGACATTGCTACTGAACAATGATGCTAGAAAATGTAGTTCTTGTAGACCACTGACCCTGCCAAATGTTGGTTATAAAAGTCATGACCCTGTGGAAAGATTATAAGTTAACTATCTTCTCTTATACAGACATTAGCGTTCATTTCTGCCATTGACAAAGATACAGGAGAATAAGTAGCAAGTCCTTGGTCTGATAGTATTAGTATCTTTGGGATCTACCCTTCTTCTGATGTTTAGATGGATACCTAGCTGCATCCTAGGTCACTAGTGGCCATAGCAATGGAGGAGCCAAGCAGGGAGGTGGGATGAATAAAAAGGTATTGGATGCTTGTCTCTCAAAGGGGAGGGGTGCAGGGGTTGCATGCACTTGGAGGCACAATGGCCAGTGCTAACGTGCAGGTGGAGACCAATAAGCTCATTGATTCTGCCTTCCGGAGTGGGCAAGAATGTCTGAGGGAACATCCCATTCCAAAGCAAGGGGATATCTTCCTCTGTCATTCCGCTGAACATCACTTCCTTATGCATCACTGGGTGTTTGTGTAGGGAATGAGGAGATCAAAAGAGGAAAAAAGCTCAAATGATACCTGAGGGCTGTCTAAATTATGGTCCCTCCTGATCAATCCTTGCCTCATTGAAGGAGAACAAATGGGGCGACTGACTATGGGTGAAACTGATGGGCAGCAGCTATCAGAGGCAAACGGTACAAAGAAAAATTATGCAATACCCAAACTTTGAGCTGGGAGCTCTCACCCTCAGCAATTCCACCTATTATTTCATTGCATGCTATAGCTTTCTATCACAGTCCCTTAAAGATCATGGAACCTGCCTCAAAACAATTGATTAGTTTAAATATATAGGGGACTTCATCTACCCAAAGATTAATTTCTCCAGTTACACCTCTAAAAATGGATACAGTCAGTTTTTACTACATTTTGTTAATACCGATGCTCTGGAGCAAATTATACAACTAGCCACTAGAGAGCCTAATATCCTTAACCTGGTCCTTGCTAACCTAGGTTCTGCTTCTACCCCATCCCACATCTCCTCATCCTTTGTTAAATCTGACCACAAACCAGTCATCTTCTCTGTCAGCCCTACTGCACCACCCCGTCACTAAATGAGACTGCCTTCAGGGAATTCTTCATGGAAGACCTAGTTCAGCTTGTAGAAGACCTATGCAAAACTCCCAACAAACTGCCTCAAGTGAACCTAAATGAGACAGCTGCCACATTCAGCTTCAACTTTTACCAGTACATAAATAGATGCAGTACCTGCCCACCCTAAATATAACAAGGAATAAACATCCCTGGTGGGAACTCACAATATTAAGAAACTGTACAACATGTACTGTTTGAAAACTTAACACAAATGTACTGCAAGGTTCTGTGCTAGGTTTAATACTATTCTTCTTTGAAAACGATTTTTCAAAGAACTAACATTTCTTAAATTAATAATAAATGCAAACAGTATGCTGCAACTGCAAATCCAGTACAAGCCACTCTAACCTACATACCTGCTATCTTGAAATGGTAACAGAGGCTGTGAACACTGTTTGCACACTGCTTATCTGAAGCTGCCAAGGCTTTTGCCATTATCCCCCATGCTGGTTTTACTAAAAAAGTATACAAACTTAATACAAACTCATAATTGGTCCACCAGATCACAAACTAGCTAGCCAACAGATTCCGTGTTTGTGAAAGTTGCTGGTACCCTCTCTGAAAATAAATCTGTAAATAGTGGGGTGTGATGTTTACCCCAGAATCAGTGCTGGGCTCTCTCCTGTTTGGCATTCATTCTGCAGATATACATGCCAGTATCCTAGAAGTATGGTTTATCAAGTTTGCTGATGACTGCAACTTAGGCACCATCAGCAAATGAGCAAACTGTGCATTAAACCCTGATTGGAGAAGGTACAGATGTGTAAGATTAACTAACCATAACAGTAATTATTTGAATGATCACTGCTGCAGTAGCCTTAACTACATCGGTAATATCCTGACAAGGATATGACAGCTGTCCAGTTTCCAGAGCTTCAGGACACCTTCCATGCACCCAGCTGTCAATCTGCTCTAGCTGACTGAAAAGAGATGTTTGGGCATGAAGCTCTTCAGAGCTTTCCTGCTACCAGAGAAAAGAAGCCAAGCCCTGAAAAGACAATGCTAGGAGCAAAAAATAAATAAATGTTTATAGTCTGGCTTAAAAAATATATCAAAAATAAGAAGGATGGAGGAAGAGAGTGGCTACAGCTGTAGTGATCATCTGAACATCTACTGTTATGGTAAGCTCAACTTGCACAACTGTACTGTGTTCATCATGATATTGATCACTGCCTTAGCGATATTGGTAGATTACCATAGCTAGCTACATTTGAGAGGTGGAAGGAGAACATTCCAGGAGCCCCTACAGAATAGTTCTAGCAAAGCTTGATCTAGACTTAGAGAAGGAATCAAGTTTATAGTGCTTTGTAAAAGTATGTAAAGAGGACTAAGTAGCAGCTTCTAGAAAACGTCTAGAATCTAACCTTATCAAAAAAGCCATAGATGAGGCCTAGACCCTTGTAGAGTGTGCCTTAATCCTGCTTGGAATGGTTTTGTTATGGGGAGTATAACAAAAGGTAATAGCCTTTGACAACAATCTGGAAACAGTTTGATTTGGACCAGGTGAATGAACAATTGATCCAAAAGTCTGAAAGATTTCTTTCTTTTAAGATACTGCCTCATTTGTCTGTGGACAGTGAGGGTCACAAGATCTCCTGAATAGTCGTTTAGACTTGTTGAACTATCCTTGGTTTTGGGAAGTTCAAAACTTCTTTTTGGAATCCCCTTGCCTTTTCTTTTTAAATGTCTGCATACCTGAAAATTATTGAGACTGTTTATTCTGATTTTTGACAAAATTGGATGAGAGGATATAAAATTGCTCAGACAAATTGGAAAAGGATGGCTGAAAAATTTGAAAGATTCCCTGAATCAGCTTGCCCCTTTCATGACATGTTCTGATCATCTCTACAGCAGTAAGGCCAAATACTAAATCTCTATCCAAGGGATAATTTAAAATCTCATTTTTAACATCATGTGGCAGGTTCTGAAATTGCAACTATGCAAAACTCCCAAAACAATACCAGTGGACATAGCCTTGGGAAAAGTACCAGCAGAGTCATGCATACATTCTAAACAATGAGTAGTGTGACCTGTGCTTTGAAAAAACTAAGTAATTTAAAGTAAAACTTTTCATCACAAGATGAAATTACAAATAAAACATTTCTCATATGTTCACAATTTGTCAAAACAAACTTTAACATACCAGCCTGACAATTTAAAATTCTGTAAAATCAAAGCTGCAGAAGTATATGTGTTTTTCCCCACACGTATCAATAATTCTCCCATCCTTAATACAAAGAGTAGGATTGCAATTAACTAAATGCTTAGCAACATTGGGATCAACTAAAACTTTAGCTGCTGGTCCAGTTTAGAAATACTGAATCAAATTTTAAAAGACTAGGGAAGTTTATGCGTCCTATCATGCTTTTTAGGGGCAGCTGGCTGACTATCAGGAAAACTGCAGGTAGTAAGACACACATCCTTTAAAGCAGACTGAACAGGAGGAATGGGTGTAGGTTCTGGAAAATCTTTCTGTAACAACTCAAAATATTTTCTGAAGGTATGAGAAACCTCAGTGTTCTTTCACTGAAAACACGGGCACATTCTAGCAATAGTCTCAGAAAAAGAGTCATAAAATAACAAAGAAGAATGAACTCCAAGGTTGAAACTGGACTCTGCAACCTTTTATTGAGTGCTTTCATCAGTATTACACTTGACTTCATCAGAATAAAACCAATTAATTTACATCTTCCTTTTATATCCAGGCTGGATCATGTGACACACTTCAATTAAAGCCAAAATGTGTTTCTAACACCCTAAAATTTTTTATAAAATAGTCACAACACACGTACATTATTTTTACAAAAATAAATAATGCTAATTCTTGTTCTTGACATGCAAAACTATTACATAAAACCACAAGTTGTTAAATCAACCTGCACTAAGAAAATAAAAATAAGACAGTATAACACGGTTTACTATCAAATGACTGAAAACCAAAAGACTGAATCCCAAAAAGACTGAAAATTCAAAATACTGAATGATGGAATTTGCCCCTTCTCCACTGCTGTGCAATCTTGGAGATGGTATATATAGTTAGCAGGGGATGTGGCGGGCGCAGCCCCTCACATGAAGGGATCAGGGGGGCTTGATTCTTGCATTAAAAATGTATTTAGTATTTTAAATTTACAGCCTTTTTGGGATTTAGTCTTTTGAATTTCAGTCATTTGATAGTAAACATTATAACACATACCCAATCTGTGTATGTAAAAATTAGCTAACCATTACTTAAAGATTTTTAGCCCTAAATTGGAACACTTATAAGTGAAAATCAGCCTTTAGTTTTAAATAACTAGATAGGGAAACTACTTCATTCAGCCCATGTGGGTTGGTGGCATTAACCTTCAATTGCCACATAAGTTCATTATAGTTAAGAAACAGATCCACAGGGCCACCCATACTGTTATTCTCAACCTGATCTATGGCTAGAAATCGAAAACAATGTTGGGGAAACTGATTGATATGTTTTGCCAGTGCATTATTAAAATTTTCTTTGTTAATATCATATACATACTGATAAATACGTTTCCCAAAGGCATTCTTTGTTTTTCCTATATAATTGTTGTCACAACTCTGACACATAGCAATGTATATTCTTACTACCACAGTTAAATTTATGGTTCAAAAACACAACTCCAAATCCTGGGATTTTTACGCTACCTCCTTCTAATATGTACTTGTATTGTCAGCAATGTCCACACTTTATCATCTTGCTCTTCTTATAGTATCTGTTCCCTTCTTTACTTCTTTCCAACATACTTTTAAAACTAAAACTAACGCATGGTGAGTGATATACAAGGATTTTACAAAAAGAGAGACATCTTAAAAGAAATATTGCTAAGGAGAGGTTACTCAGTCTGGTTTATAGACCCTATTTTGGAAGAAGTTACAGAAAAAAGAGAGGCAGGACACTTCTTTCCGCTATTAGGTACAGGTATAGAGGTAGAGGCTCCCCTTAGTGATATCTCCATAAATAGAGAATTAGTGAAAAATTTAACAACACAAATATGTTGACATTTAATCCCCAGTTCTATGGGATAAAAAACATACTCAATAAGAACTGGTTGATCTTTAGAGGTGAAGAGGAGTTTACTAAAAAGATGGGGGAACAAACTGTGGTGGTGTATAAAAAAGACCTGAATTTTAAAAGTATGTTTGAAAGAAGTAAAGAAAACAGCTGAAAATGCCACTTATAGTCAATTGCAATTTATAGAGAACATGGTTCCTAATACACTCGTAGGGCAAACTGAGATAATGTATGATTGCAGTAAATGAATGCGTGTTAGTCACCTTGTGATGTTGATGCATGGGTGGTAGAAGTTGTGGTGTTGCCTGTGGTGGCCACAGCAGTTACAGACACACTGGAAGCATTTGTGTTTGCAGTACCAGAAACACCTGTGAAGAAATTATCAAGAACATCTAGTTACTCAAAATGTATATTTTTTGACATGTTATTTAAATACACATCTGACTTAAGAAGATATGTGTTGCTTTCTTGAAGAACACAAACAGAATGGTTTGAAGGTAAAGGTATATCTTGCAGAGAATACCGCTGCTCTAGAACAGACTCCCAACCACATAAAAGGAAGTTCATCCCTATCTATATTCAAGCACAAAGTGGATCTATGAATGGGAAACAGAAAATTTACTCCAGGACTTCCCCTATACTACTAACATATAGAGGCAGCTCCTAAATGCTTTTTCCCATGTATGGGTTCTCCTTAAATTATCTATTAGATGATCTCAGTTATTCTCATTGGGGTAATATATAATTATCAACTATGGGATGGCTAAGGCCAATCTTTAACCAAATGGGACAGGATAATTTGAGCACAAGAAAAAGGAAACTGGCTAGTCTTAAAATGGCTCACAACGGAAGCTAGCCTAATACTTACCCAGGAAGTTATGTACTTATGAATTATACTGTAAGCTGGGCTCTTCTATAGAACAATGCAGCACACTCACACAACAAACAGTTTAAAGATTTTTCTTGGGGAGTGGGCAAGAATGTCTGAGGGAACTTCCCATTCCAAAGCAAGGGAATATCTTCCTCTATCATTCCGTTGAACATCACTTCCTTATGCATCACTTGCTGCATGTGTAGGGAATGATGAGATCAAAAGAGGAAAAAAACTCAAATGATACCTGAGGGCTGTCTAAATTATGGTCCATCCTGATCAATCCTTGCCCCATTGATGGAGAACAAATGGGACGACTGACTTTGGGTGAAACTGATGGGCAGCAGCTATCAGAGGCAAATGGTACAAAGAAAAATTATGCAATACCTTAACTTTGAGGTGGGAGCTCTCACCCTCAGCAATTCCAATTATTATTTCATTGCATGCTATAGCTTTCTATCAGAGTCCCCTAAAGATCATGGAACCTGCCTCAAAACAATTGATTAGTTTAAATATACAGGGGACTTCATCTACCCAAACATTAATTTCTACAGTTACACCTCTAAAAAAAGATACAGTCAGTATTTACTACATTTTGTTAATACCGATGCTCTGGAGCAAATTATACAACTAGCCACTAAAGAGCCTAATATCCTTAACCTGGTCCTTGCTAACCTAGGTTCTGCTTCTACCCCATCCCACATCTCCTCATCCTTTGTTAAATCTGACCACAAACCAGTCATCTTCTCTGTCAGCCCTACTGCACCACCCCGTCACTAAATGAGACTGCCTTCAGGGAATTCTTCATGGAAGACCTAGTTCAGCTTGTAGAAGACCTATGCAAAACTTCCAACAAACTGCCTCAAGTGAACCTAAATGAGACAGCTGCCACATTCAGCTTCAACTTTTTAAATAACAAAAACAAAAAAGCAAGCATATTCCAGAGGTAGCGTTAGAGCCCACACACACTGCGAGTGTTAATATCCAAGTTTATTTTTAGCGCTTTCGAAGGGATCAATGTCCCAACTTCATCAGACAAAAATTCACTACAATACGTTCTCCTTATATAAGAAAATTAAACCACAATCAATCAGTTATTCAGTTTAAGAGGATTACAATGTAGAAAAATGGTATAATTTAAAAATGGCTAAGAAACATTTTCTTTTCTTTACTTTAAAAGCCATGTAACCAAAAACCTATCAACTAGAAGCAATATATATATTAAATGTAAACAGGTCATTTACAATTATATGTAGCATTATATGTAATATATCAAGTGATACAAAAAATCTTATATATATATATATATATATATATATATATATATATATATATATATATATATATAATATATTAAATAACCCTTGTATCTGTTATTAAAAACATTTTTTTAAAAACATTTTTTTTAATGTTTACACATCTCACACATTGCACTAGTGGATGGATGAGCATGCAATTCAAGCCAACTGAAAAATAACTTGATTTTAAAATACGTAACAAAAATGTATACTAACTATAATTTTAATGTGTAAAATTATACTAACTGCAATATGTATATGCAACCGTTCTAATCACTAAACTCCTTGGTGTTTAAAGATGACATATCTAACCCTAAATTGTATAAATATTTGTATTTCATATGTTAATGGGTACTAATTCTACACTAACTAACACGCTAAGGGTATCAAGTGTGTTTAACCCCCCCCCTTACAAGGGACATTAGCCATGTTTGAAAAAATGTGCGAAATTGACTTAAGAACAAATTTAGATATAGTACACAATAAACAAGTTAGTAAGGTTAATATCACAAAAAATGAAATGGAATTTATACAGTTGTTAAATCAATGTAATGTTAGAGTCATGAAACCTGATAAGGGAGGGGGTCTGGTCTTTATGGACCAATATGAATATGAGAAAAGAATGCATGATTACCTGGCTATCGATGCATATTCACATGCTACTACCAATGAGGTCAACGCTGCCTGCAAAAGAATTAGAGGAGTACTTGATGATTTATTTTTAGAAGGTGCCATAAATATAGATACCTATCAGTACTTATCAATGCCTGCCCCTAAAATTCCGACCATCTTTGGTTCACCTAAGTTACATAAAAGTCTTCTAGATCCTCCGTTTAGACCCATAGTGGACGAGAGTGGTTCAATTACTTATGCTTGTGCTAAGCTTACTGATAACATTCTAGAACCTTTGATCAATGATGAGCCTCAGATTTGTAGGGACTCATGGAGTTTCTTGGAAAATATTAATAAGTTGGATTACTCTGATAATTACATTTTTCTCGTCATCGATGTAAAGGATCAGACCCTGGGAGTTACTTGGATCAGGGAATTCATGTTGTACAAAAAAGTAGATGACACTAACATTTATTTGGTCGAAACATTGTTGGACCTAGCTTTGTCAAACAATTACATTATGTTTAATGGGCAATTCTTCCTCCAGAACACAGGGTAGCCATAGGTTCTCCATGCGGAGGGAGTTTTGCAAACAGTGTTGTGGCACATTGGGAAAGGACCCTTTTATTTACTAACAGCATGTTCCAGGAGAATGTATTATGGTATACCAGATATCGAGATGATATGTGCTTTATTTGAAGGGGAAAGCAGAGCATATTGATAGTTTTATTGAAAGTATCACAGCTATGACAGACTTCCTGGAATTTACTTATAATATAGGAGTGGAGGATATTACATATCTTGATGTCAGAGTAACAAAAGATAGAATTAAGCGTAAATTTAAGACCACAATATACAGGAAGCCTACATACTCAAATTCATTTTTACACTTTTTGAGTAGTCATCCCTACCATCAGAAGAGGGCCGTTGTGAAAGGTCAATTCATAAGGGCGGCAAGGATGGTGTCAGATGACATAGACTACACAAATGAATGTGAAACAATTAAAATTATGTTTCTTAGTAGAGGCTATCCAGAAAGCCTTGTTAGGAACATTATCCAGGAAGTGAGTACTAAAAGGAATTTAGGATATTTCAAACCCCTTGTGTCATGTGGTAATAGTAACAGTATTGGCATAACAGCCAATGTGATTAGCGATAATGGAGGGTCCCAAGTTAAAAGTTTGAATTTGAATTTCCTCTTTACGTACAGTATGGACTATAAGAATATAAGGGATATTCTGCTCAAAAATTGGGCTGTTATACTAGAGGATCATACTCTTAGTAAAATTTTGGGCCTAAGGCCAGGTTTTGCGTATAGAAGAGGTCCAAATTTAAAAAAATCTATTAGAGTATAATAGAAGGCAATTACACTCCGCTGGCATGAAAAAATGTGGAGCATGTTCACAATGTAGATATATTGCAGTAGGAAATACAATACGTATAAAGGATAAACTATTTACCATTAATGGTAGGTTCAATTGTGAATCCAAAGGGGTTGTTTATGTTGCCAGCTGTGAATCATGCCCCTCCTACTATATTGGAAAAACAGAGAGGAAGTTGAAGCAAAGAATATATGAGCACCAATATGCTATAAGTAAAGGAGACCCTAACAATGCTCTAGAGAAACACATTATAGAAAATCCAACCCACAAGTTTACCTACGCAGTAGTACAACAGGTAAAATGTGATCCGCGAGGGGGTCCATGGCAACTCATTTTAGAAGAGCAAGAACTTTTGTGGCAAATTCGAATGTTGGAACACATCCCACCCGGGCTAAATGAATATGCATCTATAAAATGCATTCTAAAACTCAAGGCTCTAGGTAGATAATCAGTCCGTAAGCGTTTGTGTTAGACACATGTCCCCCCTTTGTTGTTTCTCTTTTTTGTTTCTCTTCTTTGATTATAGGTTCATAGGTTCATAGGTTCATACTAGGCTATCTGCCCAAGGGCATTTATAAGCCTAGCCCATAGTTATTTGGCTTTCGCCACCCCTTTAGTTTGAATAAAACTATGCCTATTATTTTGCTGTGCCTCTGTCAAGCAGTGACACTGAAGTAATCCCTGGGGTATATCTGTGATCCCCCATCCATTGGTCAAGATTCCTCTTGAACAAGGCCAGCGAGGTGCTCTGCCTCACATGTACCGGGATTTTGTTCCACAGCATAGGGAGTCTCTGGGTAATGAATCTGTCCCTCCAGCACATTCTATTAATAACCGTGTCAAGGTTTAAGTCTCCGCCCTTGTGGTTCTGAGGATCTAGATTTTTGAGGTGAAGCATATTCATCAAATCAGGGTTTGACATGGCCTTATATGTCAGGCACAGGTCACCTCTGAGCAAGCGGTATGAGACTGAATAGAGTTGGAGTTCTTTCAGTCGGGCAGCATAAGACATATTTTTGAGACCCTTTATCCTTTTGGTGAGGAACTTTTGGGGCCTTTCCAGCTGCTGCAGGTGTCGGGTCAGATACATTCCGAATGGGGCATTGTACTCAATCATAGGTCTAATGAGTGATGAGTACAGGGGGGCGATGACCTCCCTTGATCTAGATGTGAATCCCTTCATGATCAGGTGGGCAATGTAGAAGGTTTTCCTAACCACTTTAGCAACATGAGTGTCAAAGGCTACTGTTAACCTGGGTCCCCAGATCCCTGATGACTTCTTCTGTGCTCAGTGGATTGCCACCTATATGGTAGCTAGGGGTAACCTTGTTTTCGAAGGGTATGACTATGCATTTCTTGGCATTTAACTTTAGGCCATGGCTCTGGCACCAGTTATCCGTTTCTGTGAGGCCCTTCTGAAGGATAACTGTGTCAGATGTGTTCGACTATGGCCCAGTTTGCAGTCATCTGCAAACTTTGTCAGCCATAACCCTCCTGTGTTTGCTTGTACTTCAGAAAAGTAGATGCCGAACAAGAGTGGACCCAGGACTGAGCCCTGTGGGACACCACTTGTGACAGGCTTTGAGTCTGACAGGCTCCAGCAACTCTGACCCTGTGGGTTCTGTCACTTAGCCAGTTTGCAACCCATCTTGTGATGTATGGGTTTACATTCAAGCTGATGAGTTTTTCGATGATACCTGAGTGGGGTATTGTGTCAAAGGCCTTTGCCAGGTCAAGGTAGGCTGTATGGACTGCCTTTCCCTCATCAATGGCCTTGGTGACTGTCTCGAAAAGTTGTCGGTAATGTTAATGTCGGTGATTACAGTTGTCGACGGTTTGAATTGTCGATTATTTCGTGCCGTAGCAGTAGTTGTCGATGTAATGACATGTCGATGTAGTGACATGAACCCATACATATATATATATATATATATAAGATTTTTTGTATCACTTGATATATTACATATAATGCTACATATAATTGTA